>NW_024470682.1:0-12500 GCF_017639515.1 Carcharodon carcharias
GACACACTTCCCCTCGAGTGATGTCATGCTGCTGTCCCTGAAAGGCATATTACAACAGTGTTATCACTTGGCAGGTGATGTGTGCCAGGCAGACCAAGTCCACAAGAGAAACTTGGTCACATGATCATAATGATTTTGCAATTGGTATTTATTATGAGATGTGTGCACTGAATTCAGAAGCAATAACTCCACCAAACTTTTAGAGATTTAAAACAATAAATTAAAATATTTGTCATCAAAATAAAAGATTTCAAGCACATACATAAGAATACAATGACAGATATAATAAATCCTAAAATTCCTAATTAACCTGACTCCCAGTTACACTCCATTTAAGGCAACGGACCAAAAATAGATGTTAGATTTAAAACAAATTCAGCAAGTTAACACAATGCCCCGGACAGTGGAATTCCAAATGGATTTTCCCCAGCTTAAGTTCTGTAACTGGGAGCAGGTTTGTGCACAAACAGTGTCCAGAGGAACATGAGCCAAAGTAGAATGAACTTGTCAACTCCTGTGTCCAGGATTCTCTTCCATCCATTGTGAAACCTAGGGGAGTTCCTTGTGTGTCCTGTAGATGGTCCACACTGCAGCCACTGTGCCCCAGTGATGCAGGGGGTGGATATCGAGTCTAGTGAATCAACAAAACTTCCAAAGTTAAATATTGATATTTCTCTCCCCAGTTGGACTGGCACAAGAGTGGAAAGGTGACACTCCACGAGAGGTGACAGCGCAGGAAGGTTCGTGTGTACAGATTCCATGTAATTACAGTTATCCAGCACATTTAGTAGGGAGAGCACGTGTCGGAATCTGGTATATGAAATGGTACATATGGAATACATGGAATACAGGGTCAAGAGGGTCCATAGCCTTTCACTCTAAGGATCACAATCACGAGTTACCATGGTTCCACCATCGGACCCGGCTGTCTGGAGACCTGAAAGATGGCGACTGTTCCCTGATTATAAACAACATCAGATGGGAAGATGCAGGAAATTATTTTTTCAAAATAGAATTTGACAGCTGGAATAGTTACAGCTACTATCCTGAAACCCAGCTTCACGTATCTGGTAAGTGCTGTGTTATAATTACTCAACAATTCACATTCAACACTCAATGTGAAATAATAGTGTTTGATTTGCTTGTTTTTTGGCCGTGTTAACCAGCGTCACGATTTTTAATGATTTGTCTATTTCTGCTCCCAGATCCATGAGCTTATTGTGTGTGATTGAATCCACATCATAGCTGTAACGTAAACCGAGCTGAGGGCTGATGACACCTCCCCCCTGAGTGAAGTGTCTCCTCCCCACTACACCTTCCACCCCTCACACTGTCCGTGTAAACCCCCGTCCCATCTCCAGCCTCTCTTTCCCCCTCCAAAGTCCTTGAACGTGTTTCCATCTCCCGAATCCGTTCCCATCTTTCCCGGAACTCCATGTTTGAATCCCTCCAATCAGGTTCGCACCCCAGCCACTGTGCTGAAACAGCTCTTATCAAGGTCACAAATGGCATCCTGTGTGACTGTGACAAAGGTAAACTTTCCCTCCTCCTCCTTCTCGATCTGTCTGCAGCCTTTGACACGCTCGACCACACCATCCTCCTCCAACACCTCTCCACTGTCGTCCAGCTGGGTGGGACTGCTCTCCCCTGGCTCCATTCTTATCCATCTCATCGTAGCCAGAGAATCACTTGCAATGGCTTTGCAGCATCATCTGAACAGTGTTAGTTTTCACCTGTCCACTGAGGATCCCCAGCTCTACCTCACCACCACCTCTCTCGACTCCTCCACTGCTGCTAAATTATCAGGCTGCTTATCCGACATCCAGTACTGGATGGGCAGAAATTCCCTCCAATTAAATATTGGAAAGACTGAAGCCATTGTCTTCATTCCCCACTCCAAACTCTGTTCCCTCACTACCAACTCCATTCCTCTCCCTGGCAGCTCTCTGAGATTGAAGCCAATCTGTTCACAGCTTTGTTGTCCCATTTGATCCAGAGATGAGCTTCCGGCCTCATATCTGCGCCGTCACTAACACCGTCTATTTCCACCTCCGTAACATCGCACGACTTCTCCCTGTCTCAGCTCATCTGCTGCTGAAACCCTCATCCACGCCTTCATTACCTCCAGACTCGACTGTTCCAACACACGCTCTACACTCCATAAACTTGAGGCCATCCAAAACTGCTGACCACGTCCTTACTCACACCAAGTCCCCTTCCCTTATCACCCGCTCTGCTCGATGACCGAGACTGGCTCCTGGTCAAGCAAAGTCTCAATGTCACAATTTTCATTTTGTTTCCTCACTATCCCTGTAATCTCCTCTTCCTCCTCCAGTACCTACAACCCTCCCTATCTCTGTAACCTCTTCAAGTCTCTACCGCTTCCCTACATCTGTAAATTCATCCTGCCCAACAAACCTACCAATCTCTGCAACCGCCTCCAGCCACTACAAACCTCCCTATTTCTGTAACTTCCTCCTTCCCCTAAAAGCTTCCCTATCTCTGTAGCCTGCTTCAGTCCCGACAACTTTCCCTGCCTCTGTAACCTGCCCCAGTCACTACAACCCTCCCTACCTCTGCAAACTCCTCCAGACCCTACACTCTCCCAATCTCTCTTAACTTTTCCAGCCCCTACAACCCTCCCTATCTCTGTAACTCCTCCAATCACTACAACCCTCCTTATCTCTGTAACCTCCTCCAGTCCCTCCAACCCTCTGAGGTCTCTGCGCTCCTCCAATTCCAGTCTCTTGACCATCCCCCGATCCCATCACTCCAACATCGTCTGCCATGCCTTCAGATGCCTGGGTCCCGAGCTCTGTAATACCCTCCCTCAACCCCTCTCCATCCCTCTCTCTCACTCTCTCTATCTCTCTCTCTCTCTGTCATTATCCATTTCATCCACCTTTTAAGATTCTCCATAACACCGACCTCTTCTGGTCAGCGGCCGCTAATATCTCCACATGTGTCTGGGTGACATACTTTGTTTTATGACGCTCCTGTGTAGCACCTTGGGGTGATTTCTCATGTTAAAGTTGTTGTGTAAATATAAGTTGTTGCCCTTTGACCCTCGACCCCAGCTCGAGTCTTACTTTTGAGGGAATGTACAACATCCTTAGATTTCTGACCAAAATGTAATTTGATTATTTTTACTGAGAGAATGCCAAGCCCCGATACCGAGCGAGAGCCTCCTCATTTGTTGAGTTTAAGGTGATGAGTCAGCCCCTTAGTCCGTAGAGGGGACTCTCCTTGGTAATGTGCAGCCTTGTTTGTGTCTCTCCACAAGCGCATGAGGGGTTTGTACAGAGGCTGCAGCGCTGGAGGGGGTCTGCACAGGGGTCCTGGCCTGTCCTGAGCTGGTTTTAGCAAGGACCACTCTGGCCTTGGCAGCTGAAAGCCAGCCATTGGACAGACAGGGCCTGTCACAAGGAGCCTGTTAGTCACTCCCCACCGTGTCTCCTGTGCTCGGATCCAGACCATGTTGGCTGGTGGATCTGGCTCAGGAAGGGTCCTCCCCATGGGACCCCCAGATGGAAGGTGGGTCGAGCGGGTCATTCACTTGCATGTTTATTCTGCAGCTTTAATATTTTAAGAAGGTAAGAATGTAGGAACATAAGAAATAGGGACAGGAGCAGGCCATTCGGCCCCTCGAGCCTGCTCTCGCTGATCTGGTTGTGGCCTTAACTCCATTTTCCTGCCTGTCTCCCAAACCCTTGACTCCCTTGTCGATCAAAAACCTGCCTCACTCAGCCTTGAGTCTATTCAATGGCCCAGCCTCCACTGCTCTCTGGGGAAGAGAATCCACAGGGTAGCACCCCTCTGAGAGAGGAAATTCCTCCTCATCTCAGTCTTAAATGGGAGAGCCCTCATTCCCAAACTGTGCTCCCTGGTTCTAGATTCCCCCACGAGGGGGAAACATCCTCCCAGCATCCACCCTGTCAAGCCCCCTCGGAATCGGATATGTTTCAATAAGCTCACCCCTCATTCTTCTAAACTCCAATGGATACAGGCCCAACCTGCTCAACATTTCCTCACAGGACAAACCCTTTAATCCCAGGAATCAGCCCAGTGAAGCTTCTCTGAACTGCCTGTACACAATGATCCTGTTACAATCTCACCAACACCCTGTGCAGCTGTTGCAAGACTTCCCTCCTTTTATACTCCATCCCTTTGCAATAAAGGCCAACATTCCACTTGCCTTCCTCATTCCGTGCTGTTCCTGAATGCTGACTTTCTGTGATTCATGTACAAGGACACCCAGATCCCTCTGTACTGCATTCTGCATCCTCTCTCCATTTAAATAATATCCTGTTTTTCTAATCTTCCTGCCAACATAATTTGTTGCCATTCTCCTCAATATTGATCATCCCCCCAATTCAGCCTCATCTGTAAATTTTGAGTCTAGTGGATCCACAAACCATCCAGAGTTAAATATTGATATTTCTCTCCCCAGCTGAACCCTCACAAGAGTGGAAAGGTGACACTCCACGAGAGGTGACAGCGCAGGAAGGTTCCTGTGTACAGATTCCATGTCATTACAGTTACCCATCGTGTCTGGAAAACCAACCGCGAGGTGGACTCTGGTTTAATAATGAGGAACAGATTCCCTCGGCTCCCATAGCCTTTCACTCCAAGGATCACAGTCACGAGTTACCACGGTTCCACCATCGGACCCGGCTGTCTGGAGACCTGAAAGATGGCGACTGTTCCCTGATTATAAACAACATCACACGGGAAGATGCAGGACCTTATTTTTTCAGAATAGAATTTGACAATGGTCCGAGCCATAACTATTACCCTGTAACCCAGCTTCACGTTTCTGGTAAGTGCTGTGTTATAATTACTCAACAATTCACATTCAACACTCAATGGGAAATAACACAAACTGTGACGTTTACATATTAACACAAAACACAGCTTATTATAACACACTGTCTGATTCTCAATAACCTGGTGATAGCTTCCAGTTCACTCCTAAAGCAACCTCTAATGCTCACTTTAATATCAATGATTACATTTATTGACTGTGTCTATCAATGTTATCAGGTTATCCACTCCCATCAATCTTTCTAATCCTGTCTTGAAGTCTGACATATCGACAGAAGAAAGATTCACATTTCTGTAGCACCTTTCACCACCTCAGCACGGACCAAATCACTTCACAGCCAATGAGCTGATTCCTGAATTGTAATTACTGTTGTAATGTGGGAAACACAGCAGCCAATTTGCACACAGCAAGCTCCCACAAATTGCAAAGTAAAAATTGGCCCAGATCCTGAGTGAATGATGGGGTAGTGCATTCCAAACTCTGGTCTGCTCCTCCACCCTCACCCATTATTATCAGTTCAAGTTTCTCGGAGTGAACGTGTATTAAGCTGAGAGACAGAAACACCAAAGTCTCAAAGCAGGAAATTCTCTCCTGATCATTGTAAACTCTCAGTTCTGATATCATCCTTGTAAAAGTGCTTTCTTTTGTGGGACTGTGGTTTCTATTTGAACTGATGCTTCATGTTATATTTCTCTAAAAGGATCCATTCTCTGTCTGTTAGATTTCACAGATAAACCCACGATATTCCCTGCTGAAATTATTGCAGGAAAGCGTGTGGATGTAAGCTGCACCTTCAACACAACGTGCAATGGAACAGCAGCACCTGTCTTAACCTGGGACTCTCCCACTGACTTACCTGGATCAGTCTCAAACACTGTAACTCAGCATGGTGTCACTCTGAACTATACTTCTGTTCTGACCCTGATCCCATCACTCAAACACCACGGACACAATCTCAGCTGCAGAGTGAGATATCCATCTGTTTCTTCGGAGCGGTCCCTCGTACTAACTGTGCAAGGTAAGTTGTGATATGCTTCATTCTACATCAGCACTCCCTCAGCGCTGACCCTCTGACAGTGCAGCCTGTTCTCAGTGTCCACATTCTCAGGCCTCTCACTGAGCTTCACAGTCGATAGAAGTTAATTGATCTTTATTTGATTGTTGCTGAATGAAGCGACAAGCTGTCTAAACTTTACATCTCACACACATTATTTTCCATGGCAACACCTCCTCCAATCAGAGACCACTTGCCCATCAATCAGCACTCTCTTCCCATTAAGTATAAATTGTTGTATACTTTCTGTTGGTAAACGTGCAATCTTTCTTGTTGAGTCCTGCCCTGACATCTGAATATCACAATGAACAGAACAGGTTCCAACAATGAGCTGTGGTTGGTGATTCCTCACATTACATCCAGGGACACTGGAGACTATCAGTGTGTGGCAGAGAATGAACATGGAGCAGTGGAGGGTTTCATAACCATCACTGTGGAACGTGAGTGTACACAGACTTCAACATCTCTCTCAGATTCAAACACGACACAAACACACACAAGTATACAGACCTAAATAGACACCTGCAGACGCACAATCCCTCGTGTATGAGCACACACAAAGACACAAACAAACACACTAACACAATACTCCCCAGAGGGTTACCTGACCTCCCTCAGTGCTGCACCAGAGAGTTGACCTGGATTCTGGGATTTCTGTTCCCTTTCATGTTTATCGAAGAATATGGAAATTACAAAGTTTATTACAGACACTCAGATGCACAGAGATACTCACAGATACTCTCTGCCTCTCCAACTCTCTCTCCTCCTTTAAGAAGCTTCCTGAAACCTGAACCTTTGACCAGTCACCTGTCCCAACTCCTTTTACGTGATTTTGTGTGAAATTTTGTTTGAGCATCTGAGAGTAAGAGAGAGGTGGAGAGGTTTAGGAAGGGAATTCCTGTTGTTGAGAAGCTTACATCATGTTCTCACTTTTCCAGTGCCCGTTTTTCACATGATGTCCAATGTCCTTGTTCATAATAGGGATTGCCTATGTAAACATCACGCTGTAGTTACACTCTGCCACCAGTGGTGGCACGTTGCACTTAACCCTTGCTTTTCTCAGCTTTTCAAGCAATTTCACTTCCCAGTTTGCTCCACAAGCTCTCAGTTTGTTAGAATTATATTATTTCTCAAACAGTAGATTTGATGTCATTTTATTGAAAACTTCCTCTGCGCCTCCCTGAAGGTTTTACACTCTCTGGGAAGCAGGAATAGGCTGGATATTGGGGAGTTCATCTTTTCCCAGAGAGTAGGGATCCTCGGGAATGTGCTGTCAGTGGGTGTGGTAGTTGTTGTTTCTCTGTTGCCTTCAAGAGGGATCTGGAGTGTTTACTGACTGGGGGAGAGATCATGGAAGCGGAGAATGATACAGCACAGGAGGAGGCCATTCAGCCCATTGTGCCTGTGCCAGGCCTTTCAATGATCTATCCAATCTGATCCACTAACCACCATTCCACTTTGCCCCATCTTCCTCCTTCAAGTGTTTATCCAATTTCACTTTTGAAAGTTCCTATTGAATCAGTTTCCACCGCCCTTTCAGGCAGCACCTTCCAGATCACAACAACTCGCTCTGTCAAAACAAATTCTCCTCATCTCCCCCTCCGGTTCGTCAATCTGTGTACCTCTGGTTACCGACATCCTGCCCCTTAAATACATCGATACTGTTCACCTCAAGCAATCCCTGTGGGAGCGAGTTCCACATTCTCCCCTCACTCTGGGTAAAGATTGGAACTGTTTATTAAGCGGGGCGTGTAAGTCCGTGGGGGAGCCCATCTCGATCCTGCCTGATTCGCACACGCGTCCGAGATGGATTTACACCCTGCACTAAACGTTTCCAGAATTTTCTACAGCACAATCCTCTACACAGCGATGGAGAGAAACATTGGACAGGGAGTCAAACAGCACAATGATCCATTCTCACCAATGTTCCACGCTAAGGGGAAAGTTCAGATTGTCCACTCTTAGAGTGTTTACAATGAAAACATTCATTCCACATTGAATCCCAGTGGATGGGTCAATATTACAGCAAATGTTGCAGTGATATGAAGCTTGATTGTTCAGCCAGAGTGAGAGATTGAAAGCGGAGAGTCAGTGATGATTTCTTTCTGTGTGTTCTCTAGACAGTGGAGGAGAGATTCTGCACGTGATCCTGATCCTGGGAATACGAGCTGTGATATTCCTTGTGGCTGTGGTTATCACTATCGCTGGAGTCTGTGTCTGGGAGGGACAAACAGGGAAAGGAAGTCGACAGACTGTTTAAAGCTTTGTGCAGCAACAATCTCATCATGGAAAAGAAGGACGACATTTGGCCCATTGAGTCTATGCTGTCTCTCTGTAAAGCAATCCAGTCAGTCCCATTCCCCCACTCTATCCCCGTATCCCTTCAAGTTTATTTCCGCTCAAGTGTCCATCCAATCTCCTTTTGAAATCATTCATCGTCTCCGCTTCCACCATCCTCGTAGGCAGCGAGTTCCAGTTCATTACCACTCACTGTGTAAAAAAGTTCCTCCTCACATACCCCCTCTGCCCAAAACCTTCAATCTGTGTCCCCCAGTCCTTGTACCATCAGCTAATGGCAACAGCTTCTCTTTGTCTACCTTATCTAAACCCGTCATCATCTTGTACACCTCGATCAGATCCCCCCTCAATCTCCTTTGCTCCAAGGAGAACAACCCCAGCTTCTCCAACCCAACCTTGTAGCTAAAATCCCTCATCCCTGGACCCATTCTGCTCAATCTCCTCCCCACCCTCTCAAGGACCCTCACTTCCTTCCCAAAGTGAGGTGACCAGAACTGGACACAATACTCTAGTTGTGACCTAACCAGAGCTTTATAAATGTTCAGCATAACCTCCCTGTGTTTGTACTCAGTCCCTCGATTTATGAAAAGCTTATTCTTTCCATCAGCACAAACAGCAATTTCCAAGCGGACTCCCATCAGCAGACAGAGTGCAATGAAACATCGGCATGCCTGCTTCTTAATGTACGGAGAAAAACCTGGAACGAGAGATTCTCCTTCTTCTCCTCAGCAAGCTGAAACTTTTCCTTATACCTGGTTCTCCCCAGTCCTGCTGTGTGGACACATCATAACCACGGCATTGTCTGGCTGTATGCAGCCAACATGGTCGAATAGGAATCAACAGAAATGTGACGTTGCTAAACTCTGTTCTCTGATTGGAATGTGCTTTCTTAATGCTGCACCTTTTTCATGCTGCGATAGATTGTAAGAAGCATTTGGGTTATGAATAAAATTACATTGATTAACACAAGTGATTAAAATGTTCAGGCTGTTCTGTAGATATTTATAGATTAAAATTCTTATTTTGCTCCCAAATTCTTGGCTCAAAGACATTACTTCATGTTGTCACGTTTTCCAATCAGATGAATTCCTGTGCCCATCTTTATAATGGAAATTTTCAATGTAAACATGTCACATTGTAGCTGCATACACTTGCCAGTGGGTGGTGCGATATGAAGGCTGCCTTGCTGCTCAGAAAGAGAGAGAAATATTCCTGTTGAATGCATGAACTTCATGTGTGCATAAAACACAGGCATCAGATGCAATTTTGTGCTATTTGTGCAATGTATTTTAGACAGTGCAGCACTCCCTCTGTTTAGACCCTCCAACAGTGCAGCACTCCCTCAGTTCAGAACCTCCAACAGTGCAGCAATCCCTCAGTACTGACCGGCCAACAGTGCAGCACTCCCTCAGTGCCAACACTCTGACAGTGCAGCACTCCCTCAGTGCTGACCCTCCAACAGAGCAGCACTCCCTCGCTGCTTATCCTCCAACAGTGCAGCACACCCTCAATACTGACCCTCCGACAGTGTAGCACTCCCTCGCTGCTTATCCACCAACAGTGCAGCCCACCCTCAATACTGACCATCCGACAATGCAGCACTCCCTCAGAACTGACCATCCGACAGTGTAGCACTCCCTCGCTGCTTATCCACCAACAGGGCAGCACACCCTCAAAACTAACCCTCCGACAGTGTAGCACTCCCTCAATACTGACCCTCCGACAGTGCTGCACTCCCTCAGTACTGAACTTCCCACATTGCAGCACTCCCTAAGTACTTGCCAACCGACAGTTCAGCACTCCCTCAGTACTGACCCTCTGACAGTGCAGCACTCCCTCAGCACTGACCCTCTGACAGTTCATCACTTGCTCAGTATTTATCCTCCGACAGCAGATTTAAATATAAACCCTCAGAGCCATGGTAGAAATTTGAAGTTAACAAACAGCAAACAACAGAAGAGAAACATCACAGAGTCATGATGAATTGGCCAACAGTTTGATTCTGTTGTAACGCATTGTGGAATTACGCACTCATTCCTACTGCCTGTTTACTCACTCCTTTGCTACTTCTCCATTTTGTCTCACAGTGATCCATCAACCCTTTCTCAATAAAGTAAGTAATGGTGAAGATAGGTAGAAAATATATAAGCTGGGCAGGAAAGCAAGTTGTGAGGAGGACACAAAGAGGCTGCAGAGGGAGTTAAATAGTTTCAGTGGGTGGACAAAAAAGTGAGTGGATAGAATATAAGGAACGAAAATGTCAGGGTGTCCAGCTGATCCTACTTGTTCTGTTCTTATATCCTTATACAGACACAGGGTTTGCTGTCAGTGCACAGCAAAGTGCTGTTCACTCACTTTGTTCCAACTTCCTCATTTTGACTCACAGTGACACATCAGCCCTTTCTAATTAAATACACAGATGGATCAGCACAGGAAGAGGTCATTCAGACCAAGCAGAGCATGTGGGCAGTTCCTCCCCAGGCGAGCAGTCGGACAGGTCCTGGGTAAGTAACGGAACAATTGGAATTCACTTCCACGACCAACACCATCCTTTGTTGATGTTGTGACTTTATAAAGACAGATTCCAATGATTGATGCCTTTGAAAGATTTCTACTGATTATTGAGATCTGGGTGTGAGGCTCAAGTCTGTTGTACAGAACATCTTTCTAGCTCAAGGGATGAGGGAAGTGCAGAGACATGAGCTTTGGGACATCCTGAGGTGGTGTAAGGTGCTATAGAAATGCAAATCCTTCATTGTTTTGCTTTCTTAAAGCCCTGTAGCTCTCTGCAGAGCACCTATCATCCCACAGATAACCAAACTAGTCTGTGAAGACATTGTCTAAAAGCAGTTCTGATCTCTTGAGAGCTTTCGGACAAGAGGTGAGGTCTTATTAACTCCTTTCTCTTTCACAGCTTGAGAATGAGAAGCTAATGGAATATCTGGGAGTGGACAATGATCGGGAAATCTTACTTCCTCCTGTCACTTCTCCAAGGTAATATCATCGTCAGCTCGGACAGATTTATGGTTAATAGTCTTTGTAAAAGATCATTCTTATTGAGCTGTGATTGGGAACCGATTCAGCGGTGAGTCAGTGTACAAACTCACACCAAGTCCCATTCACCCATCATCCCTAAGCTCTCTGACTCCTGGTCCTACAACATCTCAAACTTAAAATTCAGATCTCTTTGTTCAAATGCCTCCATTGCCTCACACTGCCTCCTTATCTCTGTAACCTCCTGCTTCTCTCCCAACCAACTTCCCAGAACTCTGCGCTCCTCCGATTCCGGCCTCTTGACCATCCCCCGATTCCCATCGCTCCAATACTGGCGGCTGGGCCTTCAGCTGCCTGGGGCCTGAGTTCTGGAATTCACTCCCTAAACCTCGGGGATAGAGGAGATCAGAGGGTTTCATTTTACTGAGAATCACCACGACCACATCACAGCTGCAGTGAGAATAGACAGAGAGTCCAGCTTCACACTTCCTGTACAGTTTCACCATAGCAACCACAATATGGAAGTAAAATAACTGAAAGTTAAACCGAAGCCAAACCAGTCAGTGTAGAGAGATGAGATGTTTACACAGTTTCCCTGTGTATCTTGTAGACACTGTGTTGGGTGGAAGACTGGCTTCACTAAACAGGGTCCTGAGGACCATGAGCCAATGTAGAATGAACTTGTCCACTCCTGTGTCCAGGATTCTCTTCCATCCATTGTGAAACCTTGGGGAGTTCCTTGTGTGTCCTGTAGATGGTCAACACTGCAGCCACTGTGCCCCAGTGATGGAGGGGGTGGATATCGAGTCTAGTGGATCTACAAACCATCCAGATTTAAATATTGACATTTCTCTCCCCAGTTGGACTGTCACAAGAGTGGAAAGGCAACACTCCACAAGAGGTGACAGCGCAGGAAGGTTCATGTGTACAGATTCCATGTCATTACAGTTATCCAGCACATTTGGAAAACCAACCGCGAGGTGGACTCTTGTTTAATAATGAGAAACAGATTCCCTGGGCTCCCATTGCCTTTCACTCCAAGGATCACAGTCACTTGTTACCACAGTTCCACCAACGGACCCGGCTGTCTGAAGACCTGAAAGATAGCGACTGTTCCCTGATTATAAACAACATCACATGGGAAGATGCAGGACCTTAGTTTTTCAGAATAGAATCTGACAATGGTCCGAGCTATAACTATTACCCTGTAACCCAGCTTCACGTTTCTGGTAAGTGCTGTGTTATAATTACTCAACAATTCACATTCAACACTCAATGGGAAATAACACAAACTGTGACGTTTACATATTAACACAAAACACAGCTTAT
>NW_024470682.1:20000-165000 GCF_017639515.1 Carcharodon carcharias
GGATCAGCACCAGGTCCCTCTCTGTAAGTGGCCCCTGTGTCCACTCTGATCTGGAGAGAACCTTTCATTGTCCTGTATCCAGGTAAACGATCACGAGACCCAGAGATTCCTCACTCTGCACGATTACTCCTGGATTGTATCAGGTCACCTTGTGATTCCACCTTGTGCTTTGTGCAGAAGTGATTTAAACAGACAGTCCAGTCATTGGTGTAAGGTTACAGTGGGCTCTGTGTCTGTGCTGCACTGACTCTCTGCTATATGATAACCACAGTGTGATATTATGTTATTTCAGGAGAAAGACAGCGACAGAGGAGAGAGTTTCAGGGACCAGAGACATTGCATTGACCCCCAGTCCACTCTCTGTGAACCACCAGGTACAGGAGCTGTTTACACTCACTCCAAAGCTTCATTCTCAGTGTGTAGACAACACATGTCCCAGATTCCCAGCCCAGTTACCCACTGATTTGTACCTGTGGAGTCAGCAATGGTTCAGTATCGTGCTGTCTCTCTGTTATGACACAGCAACTGGTAAAGGCTGTTGTTTAAAATCCCAGAGGGAAATTTTAAACAACTGTCATAACCTATATTTCCCAGTGGAATGTTTGAGGTGCATCTTTAAATTCAGGAATAAGACCATCAGTTCTCGAGATGGTTTTATATCAAACTACATGAGACATTTATTAATTTACACAAGTTAAACATATGCACATGGTTACAAGCTAGTATTATCATAACTTTTTAACAAATTCCCAAACTAATCTCCTCTAAGACAACCCATAGACTTTATGCAGATTCCAAGCAAAGCATTTTCACCTCACAAATTTCAAATGAGGTTCCTTTCACTTTGGTTCCTTTGCAGACAGGTGTAGGCTTACAGCTGCTTTGATGTTACAAGCCTCTGCTCTGCACACACAAAACTGCTCAAGTTATATCCAGCGCTTCTCTTTGAATGTAAATTCTCCTTGTATCATCAGGACCTTTGAACTCCATCTCTTCTAACAATAAATCCCCTTTCATAGTATCAATTTTATTAGTAATATAAACATTGATTGGTTTAAGAATTCACTCCCAGGCTTTGAATGCTCCTTTTAAAAATGCAATTTGCCTGTTTACCTCTTTGCTAACATCTCAAAACTACTATAGATCAAAGTATCCAGATCGGCTGGCTTTAATCCAATTAAAACACACACACACACACCCACAGACTAAACCTCTGTTTAAAAAGACAATTTCCAATTACAATACATACATGAATAGATTCATAACCCTTCCTCACTCTTTCTCTCTCTCTCTCTCTCTTTCTCATCATGTCTCTGATTACAAGATTCATGTTATTGAGCCTCACACCGGGCACCTGAGTGCAGAATCTAAGCCAGCACTCGCCAGAGACATTTCAGAGGGATTGCGAGACTGACAGAGGGTCAGTACTGAGGGAGTGCTGCACTGTCGGAGGGTCAGTACTGAGGGAGTGCTGCACTGTCGGAGGGTCAGTACTGAGGGAGTGCTGCACTGTCGGAGGGTCAGTACTGAGGGAGTGCTGCATTGCCATAGGTGGTTACTTTTATATGATATGAGAGAAATTTAAACCCACTGAGACACGACTGATACTAACGAGGCTGCACAATAATTTAACCCTATCAGTGCCAGTAAATGATGTGAGGATGTCTTCTGTTTCCATTTCTCTCTAGGGCAAACAGAACGTGCTGATTACTGAGCCCCAGAGAAGAACCAGAGACACAACTAGAGACGGGGAGACCCCAGCTCCCCAGGATCACTCTGAAGGTGCAGTGGGAGGCGATGCTGGACATGGGAACCCTTACAATCCCGATGACCTTCTCTACGTCAATCCCCAAGTCTTCAGGGTGCCCAGTGGTGATGGGACTGTCCATAGGGAAGAGGAGACGGAATACGCACAGATCAGATTCAAGCGAAACTGAGTGTGAAACGGGAAGAGGGTGTGAGGATGTGGGGGCAGGGATTAAGATTCCTGGGAACACGAGACAACCCACTGGGGGACAGGGGGAGAGAGCGAGGAAGGGACTGAATGGGTCTGTGGTTGGCGTGGTTTGGAATGAAATGTTTCCCCAGTGACGACTTGATGCTGAGTCATTGGGGACAGAGATTCAGTGTCTCTCTCTCTCCCAGTCTGTCTCTCTATCTCTCGCTCCTTCTCTGTCTGTCTCTCTCTCTCTCTCTCTCTCTATGTATCTCTATCTCTCTTTCCTTCTCTGTCTGTCCCTCTCTCTCTCTCTCTCTGTCTCTCTCCCTCTGCTTCTCTGTCTATCTCTCTCTCTCTCTCTCTCTCCTCCTTTAACATGGTCCTTATTAACTGGCTTTGTTAACTCAGCTTTTTGTCACCTGTCCCTAATATCTCATTATGTGTCTCAGAGATGGATTTATATGTGGTTAACAATCCCCTGAAGAGCTTTGGGATAGTTTGCTACATTAAGGGTGCTATATTATTGCAAGTTGTTGTAGTAACTTTGATCTGCCTCGATTCAGAATGGAAACACGGAGAATCCTTCGACAGGGCGTGTGTGCAACAGGCTCGCAATAAATGCATTGCACGGCAACAACTAAGCATGTCCTTTGATGCTGATGCATCCCAGTCCTGCTGTGTGGACACATCACAATCGAGGGACTGCCTGACTGCGTGCAGCCAACATGGCCGAATAGTAATTAGCAGAAATGTGACATCACTCAACTTGGTTAACATTTCAGAAAGTGCTTTCTGAATTCTGCAACTTGTTTATTCTGTGATAGATTATAAGAAGCTTCTGCATTTTCTATAATATTACATTTATTGTCACAAGGGATTGAAATGCCCAGACAACTCTGTACAGATATATTTTTATTAAACATCTTACTCTGGGATAACCTTCCTGCTCCAATCTGTTAATTCATGTCATTGCATTTCCCCCCCAAATTATGTAAATTCCTGTGTCCACATTTATCATGAAAATTTCCCATGTAAACATGTCACACTGTACTTACACTCTCCTGCCAGTGGTGGTGCTGTCGGCACACCAAATTCTTTCTCAGAGACTGCAGCACATCTCCCAGTTGTCTTTACAATATTATTAAGATACAGGAAATGGGGACAATCTTCACAATATGGTTACAATGTTGTTAAGACAGAGAGCTGGTGAAACCTCCCCCCCTCCACAGAGTTGAGGGCAGGGTCAGTTCTGGCTGTGAGACCCCACACTCATCCCACGCCCCCTGTTCATTTCCCCATCCCTGCTCTAACTTAGCGCTTTTACACATGAAGGGCGGGGCCCACAGGAAAGTGTGGAAGGGCTGCCCATCGCAGCTGGAACAAGGATCCTGGCAGGTCTCCCAGGATAGAATGGCGGAGTGGGGGAGGGGGAGCAGTGGGGTCAATATCCACACCCTCCCCAACACCCCCATCACTGTCACTACCAAGAGGGAACATCAGTCTCGAGACAGAGGCCAGAGTGTGACCAACTGAGACAAACTGAGACTGAAACCAGCATCAACCAGTGTCCCAGCAAATAAGGCCAGAGTAAGGGAAATGGGGAAAAGACAGAAAGGTTATTAATCTGAATGCAAGCAAGAGAGAATCTAACCATCTCTTCTTGACATTCAATGGCAGCACCATCACTGAATCCCTGAATATCAACAGCCTGGGGGTTACCATAGGCCAGAGAATGAACTGCACTAGCCACATAAAAATTATGGCTACAAGAGCAGCTCAGAGGCTGGGAATCCTGCGGTGAGTAACTCACCTCCTGACTCCTCAAATCCTGTCCATCATCGACATAGCACAAGGCAGGAGTGTGAATGGAATACTCTCCACTTGCCTGGATGAGTGCAGCTCCAACAACACTCAAGAAGCTCGACACCACCCTGGACAAAGC
Organism: Carcharodon carcharias; assembly: GCF_017639515.1. Lineage (NCBI taxonomy): Eukaryota > Metazoa > Chordata > Chondrichthyes > Lamniformes > Lamnidae > Carcharodon > Carcharodon carcharias. The sequence goes on from NW_024470682.1 coordinate 23,882, forward strand.
AGCCCCGATTGATTGTCTCCCCCTCAACCACAGCAAACACTCACTCCCTCCATCGTCAATGCACAGTGGCAGCAGTGTGTCCCATCTACAATATGAACTTCAGCAACTCAGCAAGGTTCCTTCAACAGCACCTTCCAAATCCATGACCTCTACCATTGAGAAGGACAAGGGCAGCAGACAGAGGGAAACACCACCACCTGGAAGTTCGCCTCCAAGCCACACATCATCCTGATTTTGAAATATATCGCCATTCATTCACTGCCACAGGATCAAAATCTTGGACTTCCTTCTCTAACAGCATTGTGGGTGTACCTACACCACATGGACTGCAGAGGTTCAGGAAGGCAGCTCACCACCACCTTCTCAAGGTAATTAGGGATGGGCCATAAATGCTGGCTTAGCCAGTGATGCCCACTTCCCATGGAAGAATGAATATATAAAACATAAATTTGGAACAAAATGAATGAAGTCATAGCACAAATAGAGATTAATGGGTACGATAAGATGGACACTGCAGAGAGTTGGTTGCAAGGTGACCAAGGTTGGAAATTGAAAATTGAAGGATATTTGGACTTTTTGAAAGGATAGGAAAAATGAAAAGGAGGAGGGGCAGCTCAGTTAATAAAAGATGAGACCTGTAAAGTAGAGAGAAATGATTTTGGCTCAGATGTCAAGATTTACAGTCAGTTTGGCTGAATATAAGCAATTGCAAGGGAAACAAATCTCTGATGGGTTGGTTTATACTGCCCCCTGAATGTAGTTACACTGCAGGGATAGATTATAAATCAATACATGAGGAGGTCTGTGGGAAAGGCACCACATTAATGATGGGAGTTTTCAATCGTCATATAGGTTAGACAAATCAGATTAGCAAATGTAGCTTTCAGCGAGATTATACAGATTGTATTCAGGATGGTATTTTAGAACAATCCAACATGGAACAACCAGGGAAGAGGCTGTTTTAGACCTGGCAGTGATAAATGAGACAACACTAATTAACATCTCATTGTAAAGGACCCTCAAGGAAAGTGTAATCATACTGTGTTGAAATTTAATATTCAATTTAGAAACTTGGGTCTGAAACTAGTGTCATAAACTTAACTAAAGGCAATTACAAGGGTTAAAAGCAGAGTCGGCCCAAGTAGAGTGGGACAGCAGGTTAAAGGGGGGGTGGTAGATGAAGAGTAACAGACGTCTAAAGAGATCTTTCATAAATGCCCATGAAGATATATTCCAGTAAGAAAGAAAGAATCTATTAGAAGGATGGAGCATCAGCGGCTAACTCAGGAAGCTAAGGACACGATCCAATTGTGAGATAAAGCCAGCAATGTTGGGATGCTTAGTGATAGGCTGGAGATTGGGAAAATTCAAAAACCAGAAAAGTGAGGGAAGAAATATAAGGAGGCAGAAATGATAATATGAGAGTAAACTAGCAAGAACCATAAACAATGACAGTGAGATGTTGTACATTAAGATAAGAGAGAAGCTACAGTAATAATGGGACACATAGAAAATCAGACTGGGGAATTAAAAATGGGAAACAAGGAAATGACAGAGACTTTCAACAAGAATTTTGTGTCTGTGTTCACAGTAAAAATCTCTAAAACCATCCCAATAGCAGGAGAAAGTCAAGGTGCAACAAGGATGGAGGAACATAAAACAATCACTAACACCAGAGAAAAAGTATTAGGAAAACTAATGAGACAAATGCTGACAAGTCCCATGGAGCAGACCGCCTGAATGTGAGGGTCTGAAAGGAAATGGCTGCAGAGACGGTGGATGCATTGGTTGTAATCTTCCAGAATTCCTTAGATTATGGGAAGGTCCCAGCGGATTGGAAAAACATAAATGAAACACCTCTGTTCAACAAAGCGGGGAGGCAGAAAGCAAGAAACTACAGGTCCGTTAGTCTAACATCTGTCATGGGGAAAATACCAGAATTCATTATGAAGGAGGGAGCAGCGGGACATTTAGAAAACCATAATTCAATCAGACAGAGTCAACATGGGTTTGTGAAAGGGATATCATGTTTGAAAAAATTATTAGATTTCCTCGAGGATGTAACAAGTGGATTGGATAAAGGGGAACATGTAGATGTGGTGTATTTGGGATTATGACACAACCAATGGTAAAGGCTGAGTTGTTCAAATCCCAGAGGGAAAATTGAAACAACCGTCATAAACCAATTTTGCTGTTTGTAATTTCGAGATGAAGACTTTGAATTCAGTAGGAATAAGATCACCGAGGCTTGTGGGTTTTTTATATAAAACTAAATAAACCATTTATTAACTTAACAACAAATTTAACACATACACATTGGCTACAAATAACTACTAGAATAGCTTTTTAACAAATCCCCCAGTTAATCACCCGTACATAAATCTCTACTAAGGCAACAATGAACCATTGACATAATATAGACACCAGGCAAAGCACATTTGACATTAGGAATTCTGAATCAGGTTCTTTTGCAAGTTGGTTGGAGGCTACAGGCTGGTTAGGTCTGAAATGCTCCTGCCTCACACACACAAACTCCTTCCTTTATATAGCTAGCTTTCCCTTTGAATGTAAATTTTCCATTGTATCACTCGGTCTCCTGAACTCCAGCTCTTCGAACAATAAAACCCCCTTTCATAGCACCAATTTCATTAGTAAGTTCAAGAAAAAACACATCTTTTGGATCCTTCTAACTAGGTGCAAGATATTACCCCCAGTCTTGAATGGATATTCAACAATTGCAAATGAACACTTTACTGTTCTCCTCACAATTCACCCAATTAACATCTCAAAATTACTAAACATCAAAGCACACAGACCAGCTGGCTTTAATCTATTTAAGACACACACAGACACACACCTATACATGGACCACCACTAGACTTCTGTTTTAAATAATAATTTCCAAGCACATTTTACACACAAATATGTCTTCATGACATTGGATTTCCAAAAGGCATTCGATAAGGTGCCACATCAAAGGAGACTGCACAGGGTGAAATTGGATGGTGTTGGGGGGGATATATTAATATGGATAGAGGACGGGCTAACTGACAGGAAACAGAGAGCCTGGATAAACGGGTGAATTTCAGCTTGCTAAACTGTAACTAGTGGAGAGCCACAGGGATCAGTGCTGAGGCCTCAACTAGACACAATCTACATTAGTGACTTGGATGAAGAGACTGACTGTACTGTAGGCAGATTTTCTGACTGTGTGGTGAAGATAGGTAGGAAATGTATAAGCTGGGCAGGAAAGCAAGTTGTGAGGAGGACACAAAGAGGCTGCACAGGGAGAAAAATAGTTTCAATGAGGGTCAAAAAAATGAGCGGATGGAATATAAGGAATGAAAATGTCAGGGTGTCCAGCTGATCCTACTTGTTCTGTTCTTATATCCTTATACAGACACAGGGTTTACTGACAGTGCACAGCAAAGTGCTGTTCTCTCACTTTGTTCCAACTTCCTCATTTTGACTCACAGTGACACATCAGCCCTTTCCTAATTAAATACACAGAGGGAGCAGCACAGGAAGAGGTCATTCAGCCCAATCAGAGTTTGTGGGCTGTTCCTCCCCAGGCGAGCAGTCGGACAGGTCGTGGGTAAGTAACAGAACGATTGGAATTCACTTCCATGACTAGCGCTGTCCTTTGTTGATGTTGTGACTTTATAAAGACAGATTCCAATGATTGATGCCTTTGAAAGACTTCTATTGATTATTGAGATCTAGGTGTGAGGCTCAAGTTGTACGGAACATCATTCTAGCTCAAGGGATGAGGGAAGTGCAGGGTCATGAGCTTTGGGACATACTGAGGTGGTGAAAGGTGCTACAGAAATGCAAACCCGACATAGTTTTTCTTTCTTAAAGCCTAGTAACTCTCTGCAGAACACCTATCATCCCACGGAGGATCAAGTAAGTCTGCGATGACATTGTCTAAAATCAGTTCTGATCTCTCGAGAGCTGTCGGACAAGGGGTGAGGTCTCATTAACTCCTTTCTCTTTCACAGCTTGAGAGTGAGAAGCTGATGGAATATCTGGGAGTGGACAATGATCGGGAAATCTTACTTCCTCCTGTCACTTCTCCAAGGTAATATCATCGTCAGCTCGGACAGATTTATGGTTAATAGTCTTGGTAAAAGATCATTCTTATTGAGCTGTGATTGGGAATCGATTCACCAGTGAGCCAGTGTACAAACTCACACCAAGTCCCATTCACACATCACCCCCGTGTTCACTTAAATACACTGACTCCCTGTCTGACAGCAGAATTGGAGGAGAGCCGAGATCTCAGAGGGTTGTAGAGCTGGAGGAGGTTACAGAGTTAGGCAGGGTTGTAACAGCTAGAGCAGGATCTTAAACTTCAGGTGATGTTGGGTGTTGGTCAGTGAGATATGGGGAGTACTGGGTTGAGCAGAAAATCAGGGATAAATACTGGGTGATGAAATATATCCACTTGCTCGGATTCTGATAGCAATAACCTGAAATTTGTGTCTTTTGTTGAATTTACACAGAATTTCCCATGAAGACAACATAGCAGCTCCTAGAATAGACAGACTGTTCAGCATCACACTTCCTCTCCATTCTCACCATGCTAGAAACTTTGATAAGGGAGCAAGATAACTGAAAGAGAGAAGGGAGGCAAAGCTGTCCGTGTGAAAACTGTCAAATATTCTGAGTTCTCATGAGCGTCTCTGATCTGCTGCAGAGTTTAAATTTCACAGAATCTGAGCACTTTGCAGCTCAGAGAGAGACCATTGACTCACTGCCTGAAAGGGCGGTGGAAGGAGATTCAACAGGAACTTTCAGAAGGGGAACTGGATAAATACTTGAAGGGGAAATTTTGCAGGGCTTTGGAGGAGGCAGTAGAGCTGAGCGTGGGAATACTTAGACAGATATTTCAAGGCCTCAACTATACACAATCTGCATTAGTGACTTGGATGAAGAGACTGACTGTACTCTAGGCAGATTTTCAGGGAATGGCGAAGATAGGTAGGAAATATATAAGCTGGGCAGGAAAGCAAGTTGTGAGGAGGACACAAAGAGACTGCAGGGCAAGATAAATAGTTTCAGTGAGGGGACAAAAAAATGAGTGGTTGGCAAATAAGGAATGAAAATGTCAGGGTTTTCAGCTGATCCTACTTGTTCTGTTCTTTTATCCTTATACAGACACAGGGTTTACTGTCAGTGCACAGCAAAGTGCTGTTCTCTCACTTTGATCCCACTTCCTCATTTTGACTCACAGTGACACATTCACCCTTTCTCATTAAATACACAGAGGGAGCAGCACAGGAAGAGGTCATTCAGCCCAAGCAGAGCGTGTGGGCAGTTCCTCCCCAGGCGAGCAGTCGGACAGGTCCTGGGTAAGTAACAGAACGATTGGAATTCACTTCCACGACCAACACCGTCCTTTGTTGATGTTGTGACTTTATAAAGACAGATTCCAATGATTGATGCCTTTGAAAAATTTCTACTGATTATTGAGATCTGGGTGTGAGGCTCAAGACTGTTGTACAGAACATCTTTCTAGCTCAAGGGATGAGGGAAGTGCAGAGACATGAGCTTTGGGACATCCTGAGGTGGTGAAAGCAGCTATAGAAATGCAAATCCTTCATTGTTCTTCTTACTGAAAGCCTAGTAACTCTCTGCAGAGCACCTAACATCCCACAGAGAATTAAATTAGTCAGTGAAGACATTGTCTAAAAGCAGTTCTGATCTCTCGAGAGCTGTCGGACAAGAGGTGAAGTCTCATTAACTCCTTTCTCTTTCAGAACTTCAGAGTTAGAAGCTGATGGAATATCTGTGAGTGGACAATGATCGGGAAATCTTACTTCTTCCTGTCACTTCTCCAAGGTAATATCATCGTCAGCTCGGACAGTTTTAAGGGGTTATAGTCTTTGTAAAAGAGCATTCTTATTGAGCTGTGATTGGGAACCGATTCAGCAGTGAGCCAGTGTACAAACTCACACCAAGTCCCATTCACCCATCACCCCTGTGCTCACTGATATACACTGACTCCCTGTCTGACAGCAGAATTGGAGGAGAGCCGAGATCTCATAGGGTTGTAGGGGCTGGAGGAGGTTACAGGGTTAGGCAGAATTTTAGCAGCTTGAGCAGAAAATTAAACTTCAGGTGATGTCGGGTGTTGGTCAGTGAGAGATGGGGAGTGATGGTTTGAGCAGAAAATCAGGGATAAAAACTGGGGGAGAAATCTATCCAGGTGCTAGGATCCTGATAGCTATAATCTGAAATTTGTGTCTTTTGCTGATTTTAGACAGAATTTCCCATGAAGACAACATAGCAGCTCCTAGAATAGACAGACTGTTCAGCATCACACTTCCTGTCCATTGTCACCATGCTAGAAACTTTGATAAGGAAGCAAGATAACTGAAAGAGAGAAGTGAGGCAAATTGTCTTTGTATAAAGGTGTCAAATATTCTGAGTTATCATGAGTGTCTCTGATCTGCTGCACAGTTTAAATTTCACAGAATCTGAGCACTTTGCAGCTCAGAGAGAGACCATTGACTCACTGCCTGAAAGGGCGGTGGAAGCAGATTTAACAGGAACTTTCAGAGGGGGAACTGGATAAATACTTGAAGGGAAATTTGCAGGGCTGTGTGAAAGGTGCTGGAGAGGAATTGGGAAAGAGCAAGGACATGCACGATGGGTCAAATGAGCTCCTCCTGCTGTATCATTCAACAATCAGACAATTTAAGAACCTTATCAGCAAATCTTCAGAATACTGCTGAATCACAGATGTTTCAGAAGGACAGGGAACGAGTGGTTTCTGGTATCAGCGTTTCATGTGGGGCCCAGTTCAGTTTGAACAAATAAACAACACCATCTTTGAAAGTCATGAACCCACCACTGCGGTACCTTCGACACATGCAGAGCTCAGGCTAGAGGTGCTTTGTTAGTATGTTTCACAGGGTCTGCTGGAGTAAGGTCAGTGCTGAGCTTGGGGACAAGTCAGTCTACAATGCTGCATCGGAATCAACAATACAACAATATGGGGTTTGGATCAGAAGTAATCCATTAGACAATAAGGATCCAAAGAGATTCCTTAGACAATAAGGATCCAAAGAGATTCCTTATTTCATTGGTTGTCTAATTGGGGTTCTTGATTTTCCAAGGGGTCCTCGGCAGAATCAAATTATCGAGCGAGAGAGAGAAAAACACCAGAGAGAACGGGAAAGGTGGGACAAATGGAAAACTGTTCACTCTGTTTACACTAATGGGAGTTAGTCTCAGTAATGGAGACCATGAAACTATCATCGATTGTCATACACACCCATCTGGTTCACTAATGGCCTTTAGGGAATGAAATCTGCTGTCTATATCTGGTCTGGCCTACATGTGACTCCAGACTGATGGGAATGTAGTTCACTCTTCAACAGCCCTCTGAAATGTCCGAGCAATCCCCTCCGTTTGAGGGACATTAGAGATGGGCAGCAAATGCTGGCCTTGTCAGCGACGCCCATATCCCATGAATGAATAAATTTAAAAAAGACTTATTACTTGGAAGGTGCAAGTCCAGGTTGTTACGATCCTTGAGCAGACTCTCTCAGCACTGACCCTACTCCAGCAGACACTGTGAAACACACTAACAAAGCACCTTTAGCCTGAGCTCTGCCTGTGTCGGATGTGCCGCTGTGTTGGGGTCATGACTTTCAAAGATGATGTTGTTTATTTGTTCAAACTGAACTGGGCCCCACATGAAACACTGACACCAGAAACCTCTTGTTCCCTGTCCTTCTGAAATATCCATGATTTCAGCAGGATTCTGAAGAGTTGCTGATGGAGGGACAGACACCCAATTTTTTGGGGTAATTTACAGTCAGCAACCAATAACGTTTTGTTTCAAGTAGACGAGGTTTGAGATTTAAGACGCTTGCGAATAGAATAAAGCTACAAGATTCCATGGCTTTTAAACAAACAAAAATAAACTTTACTGCACCAGGTCAGAAAGATAAAATAATTCACAATATCCACCTTATACTCTCACATTCTGTGAAGAGAATAACTAGAGGCCGAGTGATTGGTGATTCTTTAAACATTGAAGAGAGAATGAACACCAGTCAGATTGAATCAGATTAGCCAATCAGCTGTGTTGAAGAGCAGACAGGAATGTTAGGCTAATTAGTGATTCATGACGGTGATAATGGGGGGAGTTCTGAGGGCTCCTTATCCATTGTCCTGTCTTGTAAATCAGCACTGAATGGATCTCAGTTGGTGCGTCTTGTAGACACTGTGCTGGGTGGAAGACTGGCTTCACTAAGGGGAAGGGGTAGCAGAGAGGTATTGTCACTGGGCTAGTATTCCACAGGCCCAGGGTGATGCTCTGGGGCCCTGGGTGTGAATCCCATCACAGCAGATGAATGGAGTTAAAAAGCCTGGTTCACTGATCACCTTCAGGGAAGGAAATCTGCCACCCTTACCCAGTCTGGCCTACATGTCACTCCAAACCCAACAGCAATGTGGTTGACTCTTAAATGCCTCTGATTGATATGGGATGGGTAATAAATGCTGGGTACATCACAGAAAGAATAATTTGAAAAATTCTAAACAGAGTCCTGAGGACCATGAGCCAATGTAGAATGAAGTTGTCCACTCCTGTGTCCAGGATTCTCTTCCATCCATTGTGAAACCTTGGGGAGTTCCTTGTGTGTCCTGTAGATGGTCCACACTGCAGCCACTGCGCCCCAGTGAAGGAGGTGGTGGATATCGAGTCTAGTGGATCTACAAACCATCCAGTGTTAAATATTGACATTTCTCTCCACAGTTGGACTGTCACAAGAGTGGAAAGGTGACACTCCACGAGAGGTGACAGCGCAGGAAGGTTCCTGTGAACAGATTCCATGTCATTACAGTTATCCATCACATTTGGAAAACCAGCCGCGAAGTGGAGTCTGGTTTAATAATGAGGAACGAGGAACATCGTCTATAGCCTTTCATTCCAAGGATCACAGTCACGAGTTACCACGGTTCCACCATCGGACCCGGCTGTCTGGAGACCTGAAAGATGGCGACTGTTCCCTGATTATAAACAACATCACACGGGAAGATGCAGGACCTTATTTTTTCAGAATAGAATTTGACAATGGTCCAAGCTATAACAATTACTCTGTAACCCAGCTTCACGTTTCTGGTAAGTGCTGTGTTATAATTACTCAACAATTCACATTCAACACTCAATGGGAAATAACACAAACTGTGATGTTTACATATTAATACAAAACACAGCTTATTATAACACACTGTCTGATTCTCAATAACCTGGTGATAGCTTCCAGTTCAGTCCTAAAGCAATCTCTAATACTCACTTTAATATCAATGATTAAATATACTGACTGTGTCCATCAATGTTATCAGGTTATCCACTCCCATCAATCTACCTAATCCTGTTTAAAAGTATTTTCTGATCATCGTAATCTCTCAGTTCTGATATCATCCTTGTAAAAGTGCTTTCTGTTGTGAGACTGTGATTTCTATTTGAACTGATGCTTCACGTTATATTTCTCTAAAAGGATCCATTCTCTGTCTGTTAGATTTCCCAGATAAACCCACAATATTCCCTGCTGAAATTATTGCAGGAAAGCGTGTGGATGTAAGCTGCACCTTCAACACAACGTGCAATGGAACAGCAGCACCTGTCTTAACCTGGGACACTCCCACTGACGTACCTGGATCAGTCTCAAACACTGTAACTCAGCATGGTGTCACTCTGACCTATACTTCTGTTCTGACCCTCATCCCATCACTCAAACACCACGGACACACTCTCAGCTGCAGAGTGAGATATCCATCTGTTTCTTCGGAGCGGACCCTCGTACTAACTGTGCAATGTAAGAACGGACACCCTTCATTCTATATTATCTTGAAAGGCCTACATCATACACAACAAGATCCCACAACTGCATTGTGCTTAACAACAAGTCAGTAGTCTTTAACTGATAGAAATTCAACTCTGACACTGCAGCAATCCCTCAATACTGATTCTCCGACAGTGCAGCACTCCCTCAATATTGATTCTCCGAATGTGCAACACTCCCTCTATACTGAACCTCTGACTGTGCAGCACTCCCTCAGTACTGACCCTCTGACAGTGCAGCACTCCCTCAGTACTGACCCTCCAACAGTGCAGCACTCCCTCAGTCCTGAACCTCTGAAACTGTGGTACTCCCTCAGCACTGACCCCCTGACAGCACAGCGCTCCTTCGGTACTGACGCTCCAACAGTGCAGCAAAATATCAGTACTGACCCTCCGACAATGCAGCACAATATCAGTACTGAACCTCCGACAGTGCAGCACTCCCTCAGAACTGACCCTCCGACAGTGCAGCACTCCCTCGGAACTGACGCTCTGACAGTGCAGCACTCGCTCAGAACTGACCCTCCTACAGTGCAGTATTCCCTCAGTACTGACCCTCCAAATGTTCAGCACTCCCTTAGTACAGGACTGAAGTGTCTGCCTTGATAACGTGTTTTGTGGTGATGGAACCACCATTGATATCACACCTTTCACATTCTCAGGGTCTCTCAAAGTGCTTCACAGTCAGGGTAAGTTAACTGATCTTTATTTGTTTTTAGATGCACCACAGAATCTCTCAATTACTTCTCTTGAAACGATTAACGCTTCATCGATCATTATAATTGAGGGGAATTCTGCAGTGATAATCTGCTCTGTCGAGAGCTTCCCAGCTTCTAACCTGATGTGGCGACATCTTAATGTCCCAATGAACAGGACAAGTTCCAACAATGAGCTGTGGTTGGTGATTCCTCACGTTACATCCAGGGACACTGGAGACTATCAGTGTGTGGCAGAGAATGAACATGGAGCAGCGGAGGGGTTCATAACCATCACTGTGGAATGTGAGTGTACACAGATTTCAACATCACTCACACAAACATAAACACACAACATGCGCACACAACACGCGCACACACACATACACGTGCCCACAAACAAGCATTTATGTACAACCCCACATGTGCACACGTGTTCACAACAGCATGCTCACACACAGAAGCATACATACACAGATTCACACCTGTGCTTGCTTGCTCAAACACAGACATCTGTGATAATAATTTTTCTGGCATGTCTTCCTTCTTCCTTAACCGACAGGGCCCTCAACCGTGTCCGGCCCATCACCTACTTCTCCCTCCCAGAACCATGGTAGGGTCCCCCTTGTCCTCACTTTTCACCCCACCAGCCTCCGCATTCAAAGGATCATCCTCCGCCATTTCTGCCAACTCCAGCATGATGCCACCACCAAAAACATCTTCCCTTCACCCCGCCTGTCGGCATTCCATAGGGACCATTCCTTCCAAGACACCCTGGTCCACTCTTCCATCACCCCCATCACCTCAACACCCACCTATGGCATCTTCCCATGTAATTGTAGAAGGTGCAACACCTGCCCGTTTACTTCCCCCCTCCTCACCGTCCAAGGTCCCAAACATTCCTTCCAGGTGAAGCAGCGCTTCACTTGCACTTCCCTCAATTTAATCTACTGCAGTCGCTGCTCCCAATGTGTTTTCCTCTACATTGGAGAGACCAAACACAGACTGGCTGATCGCTCTGATGAACATCTTCGGTCTGTCTACAACCATTACCCAAACCTCCCTGTCGCTTGCCATTTTAACACCCCACCCTGCTCTCACGCCCACATGTCCGTCCTTGGCCTGCTGCATTGTTCCAGTGAAGCTCAACACAAACTGGAGGAACAGCACCTCATCTTCCGACCAGGCACTTTACAGCCTTCCGGACTGAATATTGAGTTCAACAATTTCAGATCATGAACTCTCTCCTCCATCCCCACCCCCTTTCTTATTCAATTTTTTCTAATAAGTTACAGATTTTTAAAATATATTTTTCTTTTCCCACCCATTTCTATTATTATTTTTAAATTTAATGACATCCCTTGTTTTAACTTTTAGCCTTCTTCAATCCCTTCCCCCTACCCCACCACAGTAGGGCTATCTGTCACTTGCTCGTCCAGCTTTCTACCCTTCATATCACAATTAGTACATTTCTTAACTCATATCACCAACATCAACACCTCTTTGTCCGTTTGTTTATGACCTCTTTTGGAAATCTCCACCGATCACTGGCCCTCTATCCAGTTCTACCTGTCCAACTCCTCTCCCCCTTAAACCAGCTTACATTTCACCTCTTTTCTATTTTTCCTTAGTTCTGTTGAAGAGTCATACGGACTCGAAACGTTAACTGTGTTCCTCTCTGCAGATGCAGCCAGAGCTGCTGAGTTTTTCCAGCTATTTTTGCTTTGGACATAGATATGTGTGAGTTGTCTGTTCTCCCTGTGCTGCACTGGAGTGTTGATCCAGATTCTGTTCTAAAACACTGACGACATCAGCTGAACAAGACCCTGTATTGGACGAGCAGCTCCCTGCACAGAGAATTGTAGGTTTATCACTCAATACCCCATTATTCTAAAGCAATTCCTCCACTGTCAAATCCCCGTGAACATCCTGATGATGTGATATTCACTTTCTTTTCTTCTAGCCTGACAGTGTCTCCTCTGGTAGAAGGCTGTAATTACAGCGTGACAGTTTACATATCCACATGCAGCAAGAGCTGAACAACACTCAGCTTGGGCTGAGAAATGACAAGTAATGTTCATGCCACACCAGTACCAGGCAGTGATCATCTCCAACAAGAGAGAATCTAACCATCTCCCCTTGATATTCAATCACTTTACCATTGCTGAATCCCCTACGATCAACATCCTGGAGGATGTTAACAAAACAACTAACTGGACGGGCCATAGTAACTGTGGCTTTAGGAGCAGGTCAGAGGCTGGGAAATCTGTTGGGGTGAAAAACTCACCACCAGCTTCTCCAGGCCAATTAGGGATGGGTAATAAATGTTGGCCTAACCAGTGACACCCACTTCCCATGAATGTCCCTAAAGAAACTCAGCGGCAGTGACCATTATAGATGTTGACATAGTAATTATAATGGGTAAGATACCTTGAAATGAAAGCAGACACCAGATAGAGAGAGATGAAGCGTGGAGCCTTGTTCACAATGAAATCTTTATATGTTTTCAGATGCACCACGGAATCTCTCAATTACTTCTCTTGATATGATTAACGCTTCATCAATCAATATAATTGAGGGGATTCTACAGTGATAATCTGCTCTGTCGAGAGCTTCCCAGCTTCTAACCTGACGTGCCGACATCTTAATGTCCCAATGAACAGAACAAGTTCCAACAATGAGCTGTGGTTGGTGATTCCTCACGTTACATCCACGGGCACTGGAGACTATCAGTGTGTGGCAGAGAATGAAAATGGAGCAGTGGAGGGGTTCATAACCATCACTGTGGAATGTGAGTTAAAGCAAACTTCAACATCACTCTCACATACACACACACATACACACACACACACACATACACACACACATACACACACACATGCATACAAACAAGCATTCATGTGCAATCCCACATGTGCACAGGTGTGCACGCCTGCATGCTCACACACAGAAGCATACATACAGAATCACACATGTGCTTGCTCACACACACACAGACATGTGTGAGTTGTCTGTTCTCCCTGTGCTGCACTGGAGTTTTGCTCCAGATTCTGCTCTGAAACACTGACGACATCAGCTGAACAAGACCCTGTATTGGACGAGCAGCCCCCTGCACAGAGAATTGTAGGTTTATCACTCAATACCCCATTATTCTAAAGCAATTCCTCCACTGTCAAATCCCCGTGAGCATCCTGATGATGTGAAAGACATTTTCTTTTCTTTGAGTCTGACAGTGTCTCCTCTGGTGGAAGGCTGTAATTACAGCGTGACAGTTTACATATCCACATGCAGCAAGAGCTGAACAACACTCAGCTTGGGCTGAGAAATGACAAGTAATGTTCACGCCACACAAGTACCAGGCAGTGATCATCTCCAACAAGAGAGAATCTAACCATCTCCCCTTGATATTCAATGACTTTACCATCGCTGAATCTCCCACGATCAACATCCTGGGGGATGTTAACCAAACAACTAACTGGACTGGCCATAAATACTGTGGCTATAGGAGCACGTTGGAGGCTGGGGAGTCTGTGGGGGTGAAAAACTCACCACCACCTTCTATAAGACAATAAGACCATAAGGAAAAGGAGGAGAAATTAGGCCATTCAGCCCATCGAGTCTGCTTCAGCATTCAATCATGGTTGATAAGTTTCTCAACCCCATTCTCCAGCTTCTCCCCGTAACCTTTGATCCCCTTACCTATCAAGCATCTATCTATCTCGGTCGTAAATACACTTCACAAGAGCAATTAGGGATGGGTAATAAATGCTGGCCTAACCAGCGACTCCCACTTCCTTTGAATGTACAAATAGAAAAATACATGCAGTGACCATCATTAATGTTGACATAGGAACTTATAATGGGGAGGATACTTTGAAATGCACATGGACACCAAATAGAGAGAGACGAAGCATTGAGTCTTCCTCACAGTGAAATCTTTATTTGTTTTTAGATGCACCAAGGAATCTCTCAATTACTTCTCTTGATATGATTAATGCTTCATCGATCAATATAATTGAGAGGAAATCTGCAGTGGTAATCTGCTCTGTCGAGAGCTTCCCAGCTTCTAACCTGACGTGGCAACATCTTAATGTCCCAATGAACAGAACAAGTTCCAACAATGAGCTGTGGTTGGTGATTCCTCACGTTACATCCAGGGACACTGGAGACTATCAGTGTGTGGCAGAGAATGAACATGGATCAGTGGAGGGATTCATAACCATCACTGTGGAACGTGAGTTACTGCAAACTTCAACATCACTCACACACACACACATACACACACACACACACACTCACACATAAACACACACACACACATACACACACACACACACACACATACACACACACACACACACACATACACACACACACACACACACTCACACACACACACATACACACACACATACACACACACACACACTCACACATAAACACACACACAGACATACACACACACACACACACACACACACACATACACACACACACACACACACACACACACACACACACGTACACACAAATAGGTGCACGCAAACATGCGTTCATATTTAATCCCATGTCTGCACAGGTGTGCACACCTGTATGCTCACACACAGAAGCATACATACAGAATCACACGTGTGCTTGCTCACACACACACAGACATGTGTGAATTGTCTGTTCTCCCTGTGCTGCACTGGAGTTTTGCTCCAGATTCTGCTCTGAAACACTGACGACATCAGCTGAACAAGACCCTGTATTGGACGAGCAGCCCCCTGCACAGAGAATTGTAGGTTTATCACTCAATACCCCATTATTCTAAAGCAATTCATCAACAGTCAAATCCCCATAAACATCCTGATGATGTTAGAGACATTTTCTTTTCTTCTAGCCCGACAGTGTCTCCTCTGGTGGAAGGCTGTAATTACAGCGTGACAGTTTACATATCCACATGCAGCAAGAGCTGAACAACACTCAGCTTGGGCTGTGAAATGATAAGTAATGTTCACGCCACACAAGGACCAGGCAGTGATCATCTCCAACAAGAGAGAATCTAACCATCTCCCCATGATATTCAATCACTTTACCATCGCTGAATCTCCCACGATCAACATCCTGGGGGATGTTAACCAAACACCTAACTGGACCGGCCATGAATACTGTGCCTACAGGAGCAGGTCAGAGGCTGGGAATTCTGTGCAGGTGAAAAACTCACCACCACCTCCTCAAGGGCAATTAGGGATGGGTAATAAATGCTGGTCTAACCAGTGACACCCACTTCCCATGAATATGCAAAAAGGAACACACTGGCAGTGTCTGTTACAAATGGTGACATAGAAAATTATAATGGGGATAGAAGCCTTGACATGCACATAGATACCAGATGGAGAGAGATGATACCTGGAGTCTTGCTGTGCACTGTGTTTGCTCACAATGAAAACTTTATTTGTTTTTAGATGCACCATAGAATCTCTCATTTACTTGGCTTAATATGATTAACGCTTCATCGATCAATATAATTGAGGGGAATTCTACAGAGATAATCTGCTCTGTCGAGAGCTTCCCAGCTTCTAACCTGACATGGCGACATCTTAATGTCCCAAGGAACAGAACAAGTTCCAACAATGAGCTGTGGTTGGTGATTCCTCACGTTACATCCAGGGACACTGGAGACTATCAGTGTGTGGCAGAGAATGAACACGGAGCAGTGGAGGGGTTCATAACCATCACTGTGGAACGTGAGTTACACAGAATTGAACGTTCTCTTGTTATTAGCTCATGGGATGTGGGTATTGTTGACAAGGCCAGAAATTTTTGCACTTCTGTATCTTCCCCATGAGAAGGTGGTGGTGAGCTGCCTTCTTTAACCACTGCAGTCCATGTGGTGTAGGTACACCCACAGTGCTGTTAGGGAGGGAGTTCCATGATTTTGACCCAGCGATGGTGAAGGAACGGCCGATAAATTTCCAAGTCTCATGGAGGATCAACACCTCAAGTTCGCCTCCAAGTCACACACCACACTGAATTGGAACTGTCTTGGTGGAAGAGGTTAAGGGTTTGGAAGGTGCTGTCGAAGGAGCCTTGGTGAGTTGCTGCAGCGCATCTTGTAGATGGTGCACACACTGCTGCCATTGTGTGCCAGTGGTGGAGGGTATGAATGTTTATGCTGGTGGATGAGCTGTCGATCAAACAAGCTGCTCCTGGATGGTGTCGAGCTTCTTGAGTGTTGTTGGAGCTGCACTTATCCAGGCAATTGGAGATTATTCCATCACACTCCTGACTTGTGCCTTGTTGATGGTGGACAGGCTTTGGGGAGTCAGGAGGTGAGTTACTCAACACAGAGTTCCCAGCCTCTGACCCTCTCTTGTAGCCACATTATTTCCTGTTGCCGGGTTGTTGCCAGGGCCAATAGCCTTTGCTGTATCCAGTATCAACAGCGGATTCCTGATGTCACGTGGAGTCAATCGAATTGTCTGAAAGCTGACATCTGTGATGCTGGGACCCTCTGGAGGAGGCCGAGATGGATCATCCACTCAGCACTTCTGGCTGAACATGGTTGCCAATGCTTCAGCCTTGTCGTTTGCACTGATGTGCTGAGCTCCCCCATCATTAAGGATAGGGATATTTGTGGAACATCCTCCTCCTGTTAGATCTTTAATTGTCCATCACCATTCATGACTGGATGTGGCAGGACCGCAGAGCTTAGATCTGACTCGTTGGTTGTGGGATCGCTTTGCTCTGTCTATAGCATGTTGTTTCCGCTGTTTGGCGTGTATGTACTCCTGTGTGTCACCTCAGCAGCTTTGCACCTCTGTTATATGTGAATCCGCCTTATAGAAACCTGCATGTACATGGATATTATCAATAAATATTACATAGATAAATGTTTTTCGTATAGACCTTTCATGCATTGACGATATCACTTCACAAGTTCAGAATTACTACATGTACATAGGGAACCATTCTCAAACTGTACTGAGTCATTCATTGGCTGATTTTACAGGGTGAGATTCCAATGAATGGAAAGCAGGATTGCTTGGAGCTGGAATCTGTTTGAGTGTTGGACTGAGTGGATTCTTCATCTTCAAGTGTGTGAGAAAGTTAGTGTGAAGGTTTAATTGGTTGTTTTTGAACATGTTTTCTTCAACCTTCTCTCCTTTATGAAAGAACTTGCATTTCTATAGCACCTTTTCCAACCCAAAACCCTTCACAGCCCCTGAAGAGCTTTGATGTTCACTCACTGTTTAACATCTCATCCAATACTCACTGTTTCACAACTCAGTCCTGTAACTGGCAGTGTTGACCCGGACCACATAATACCTTGTGACTTCCTGAGGACGTGAAAGCTGCTATATAAATGAAAACCTTTCTTTTGTTAGTGAATGCAATCTCTTTCCATTTTCCATGTTTCATTCACTCTCTCTTATCTCCACTAATGCTCTCCTTCTCATTCTCTCTCTCATTCACTCTCTCTCTTATCTCCACTAATGCTCTCCTTCTCATTCTCTCTCTCATTCACTCTCTCTCCAATCTCCACTAATGTTCTCCTTCTCATTCTCTCTCTCATTCACTCTCTCTCCAATCTCCACTAATGCTCTCCTTCTCATTCAATCTCTCATTCACTTTCTCTCCAGTCTCCACTAATGCTCTCCTTCTCATTCTTTCTCTCATCCTCTTACACATTGTTCAGTCTCTCACATTTTTAAGGAGCGCTGAGCAACATCTGCTCCTTCAGAAGATTCACCTCATCACCTGGAGTGAGCAGTGAATTGAAACTCGCTCACCGACTGCTCAGAGTTACACAGGATTCATGTCACAGAGTCAGGACACAAAGGGTTAACAGTTTGTTTACAACACAACACTAAGGCCTACGTTTCAATGAAAGGGTTTTCACAATTGTTCCCCAATTCCTGATTTGATTCACAGAGACACATCAACCCTTTCTAATTAAATACACAGAGGGAGCAGCACAGGAAGAGGTCATTCAGCCCAAGCAGAGCATGTGGGCAGTTCCTCCCCAGGCGAGCAGTCGGACAGGTCCTGGGTAAGTAACGGAACGATTGGAATTCATTTCCGCGACCAACACCGTCCATTTTGATGTTGTGAATTTATAAAGACAGATTCCAATGATCGATGACTTTGAAAGATTTCTACTGATTATTGAGATCTGGGTGTGAGGCTCAAGTCTGTTGTACAGAACATCTTTCTGGTTAGATTATGCAGACAGGTTACACACACTCTACGATTATATTCCCTCCGGTCTAGGAGATTAAGGAGTGATCTAACTGAGGGGTTCAAAATGATTAAACACTCAATAGGGTTGATAGAGAGAAGCTACTTTCTCGGGTGGGGGTGGGTGGTGGGGGTCGGGTGGAGTCCAGAACAAGGGGGCTGGAACTTCAGATTGGAGCCAGGCCGTTCAGGGGTGATGTCAGGAAGCACTTCTTCACACAAAGGGGAGTGGAAATCTGGAACTCTCTCCCCAATAATCAAACCCAACACCGAATACACATCATGTTGATTGTCCCTCTGTCCATTTCCATCTCTATTACAGAAGAGAGGCGAGGGGAAAGCAGGAATCAAATCGAACCATCGTGTTGATGAATATCCAGGTCCTGTTTATGAAAACTGTGAGCGTGGTTGGGCTTTGAGGAATCAGGTGAGTCACACACCACAGGATCCCCAGCCTCTCAGCTGCTCCAGTAGCCTGGTTATTGATATGGCTGCTCCAGTCCTGTATCTGCAATGTTTTATACAGTCACTCTCAAACCCAACCAAACTCACACCCAACACCGTTCAGTATCAATAATCACACCCCGTTCAGTATCAATAATCACACCCCGTTCAGTATCAATAATCACACCCCGTTCAGTATCAATAATCAAACCCCGTTCAGTATCAATAATCAAACCCCGTTCAGTATCAATAATCACACCCCGTTCAGTATCAATAATCAAACCCCGTTCAGTATCAATAATCACACCCCGTTCAGTATCAATAATCAAACCCCGTTCAGTATCAATAATCAAACCCCGTTCAGTATCAATAATCAAACCCCGTTCAGTATCAATAATCACACCCCGTTCAGTATCAATAATCACACCCCGTTCAGTATCAATAATCACACCCCGTTCAGTATCAATAATCAAACCCCGTTCAGTATCAATAATCAAACCCCGTTCAGTATCAATAATCAAACCCCGTTCAGTATCAATAATCAAACCCCGTTCAGTATCAATAATCAAACCCCGTTCAGTATCAATAATCAAACCCCGTTCAGTATCAATAATCAAACCCCGTTCAGTATCAATAATCAAACCCCGTTCAGTATCAATAATCAAACCCCGTTCAGTATCAATAATCAAACCCCGTTCAGTATCAATAATCAAACCCCGTTCAGTATCAATAATCACACCCCGTTCAGTATCAATAATCAAACCCCGTTCAGTATCAATAATCACACCCCGTTCAGTATCAATAATCAAACCCCGTTCAGTATCAATAATCAAACCCCGTTCAGTATCAATAATCAAACCCCGTTCAGTATCAATAATCAAACCCCGTTCAGTATCAATAATCAAACCCCGTTCAGTATCAATAATCAAACCCCGTTCAGGATCAATAATCACACCCCGTTCAGTATCAATAATCACACCCCGTTCAGTATCAATAATCAAACCCCGTTCAGTATCAATAATCAAACCCCGTTCAGTATCAATAATCAAACCCCGTTCAGTATCAATAATCAAACCCCGTTCAGTATCAATAATCAAACCCCGTTCAGTATCAATAATCAAACCCCGTTCAGTATCAATAATCAAACCCCGTTCAGTATCAATAATCAAACCCCGTTCAGTATCAATAATCAAACCCCGTTCAGTATCAATAATCAAACCCCGTTCAGTATCAATAATCAAACCCCGTTCAGTATCAATAATCAAACCCCGTTCAGTATCAATAATCAAACCCCGTTCAGTATCAATAATCAAACCCCGTTCAGTATCAATAATCAAACCCCGTTCAGTATCAATAATCAAACCCCGTTCAGTATCAATAATCAAACCCCGTTCAGTATCAATAATCAAACCCCG
Organism: Carcharodon carcharias; assembly: GCF_017639515.1. NCBI lineage: Eukaryota > Metazoa > Chordata > Chondrichthyes > Lamniformes > Lamnidae > Carcharodon > Carcharodon carcharias. The sequence goes on from NW_024470682.1 coordinate 44,521, forward strand.
TTCAGTATCAATAATCAAACCCCGTTCAGTATCAATAATCACACCCCGTTCAGTATCAATAATCAAACCCCGTTCAGTATCAATAATCAAACCCCGTTCAGTATCAATAATCAAACCCCGTTCAGTATCAATAATCAAACCCCGTTCAGTATCAATAATCAAACCCCGTTCAGTATCAATAATCAAACCCCGTTCAGTATCAATAATCAAACCCCGTTCAGTATCAATAATCAAACCCCGTTCAGGATCAATAATCAAACCCCGTTCAGTATCAATAATCAAACCCCGTTCAGTATCAATAATCAAACCCCGTTCAGTATCAATAATCAAACCCCGTTCAGAATCAATAATCAAACCCCGTTCAGTATCAATAATCAAACCCCGTTCAGTATCAATAATCAAACCCCGTTCAGAATCAATAATCAAACCCCGTTCAGTATCAATAATCAAACCCCGTTCAGTATCAATAATCAAACCCCGTTCAGTATCAATAATCAAACCCCGTTCAGTATCAATAATCAAACCCCGTTCAGTATCAATAATCACACCCCGTTCAGTATCAATAATCAAACCCCGTTCAGTATCAATAATCAAACCCCGTTCAGTATCAATAATCACACCCCGTTCAGTATCAATAATCAAACCCCGTTCAGTATCAATAATCAAACCCCGTTCAGGATCAATAATCACACCCCGTTCAGTATCAATAATCAAATCCCGTTCAGTATCAATAATCAAACCCCGTTCAGTATCAATAATCAAACCCCGTTCAGTATCAATAATCAAACCCCGTTCAGTATCAATAATCAAACCCCGTTCAGTATCAATAATCACACCCCGTTCAGTATCAATAATCAAACCCCGTTCAGTATCAATAATCAAACCCCGTTCAGTATCAATAATCAAACCCCGTTCAGTATCAATAATCAAACCCCGTTCAGTATCAATAATCAAACCCCGTTCAGTATCAATAATCAAACCCCGTTCAGTATCAATAATCAAACCCCGTTCAGTATCAATAATCAAACCCCGTTCAGTATCAATAATCAAACCCCGTTCAGTATCAATAATCAAACCCCGTTCAGTATCAATAATCAAACCCCGTTCAGTATCAATAATCAAACCCCGTTCAGTATCAATAATCAAACCCCGTTCAGTATCAATAATCAAACCCCGTTCAGTATCAATAATCAAACCCCGTTCAGTATCAATAATCAAACCCCGTTCAGTATCAATAATCAAACCCCGTTCAGTATCAATAATCAAACCCCGTTCAGTATCAATAATCAAACCCCGTTCAGTATCAATAATCAAACCCCGTTCAGAATCAATAATCAAACCCCGTTCAGTATCAATAATCACACCCCGTTCAGTATCAATAATCAAACCCCGTTCAGTATCAATAATCAAACCCCGTTCAGTATCAATAATCAAACCCCGTTCAGTATCAATAATCAAACCCCGTTCAGTATCAATAATCAAACCCCGTTCAGTATCAATAATCAAACCCCGTTCAGTATCAATAATCAAACCCCGTTCAGTATCAATAATCAAACCCCGTTCAGTATCAATAATCAAACCCCGTTCAGTATCAATAATCAAACCCCGTTCAGTATCAATAATCAAACCCCGTTCAGTATCAATAATCAAACCCCGTTCAGTATCAATAATCAAACCCCGTTCAGTATCAATAATCAAACCCCGTTCAGTATCAATAATCAAACCCCGTTCAGTATCAATAATCAAACCCCGTTCAGTATCAATAATCAAACCCCGTTCAGTATCAATAATCAAACCCCGTTCAGTATCAATAATCAAACCCCGTTCAGTATCAATAATCAAACCCCGTTCAGTATCAATAATCAAACCCCGTTCAGTATCAATAATCAAACCCCGTTCAGTATCAATAATCAAACCCCGTTCAGTATCAATAATCAAACCCCGTTCAGTATCAATAATCAAACCCCGTTCAGAATCAATAATCAAACCCCGTTCAGTATCAATAATCAAACCCCGTTCAGTATCAATAATCAAACCCCGTTCAGTATCAATAATCAAACCCCGTTCAGTATCAATAATCAAACCCCGTTCAGTATCAATAATCAAACCCCGTTCAGTATCAATAATCAAACCCCGTTCAGTATCAATAATCAAACCCCGTTCAGTATCAATAATCAAACCCCGTTCAGTATCAATAATCAAACCCCGTTCAGTATCAATAATCAAACCCCGTTCAGTATCAATAATCAAACCCCGTTCAGTATCAATAATCAAACCCCGTTCAGTATCAATAATCAAACCCCGTTCAGTATCAATAATCAAACCCCGTTCAGTATCAATAATCAAACCCCGTTCAGTATCAATAATCAAACCCCGTTCAGTATCAATAATCAAACCCCGTTCAGTATCAATAATCAAACCCCGTTCAGTATCAATAATCAAACCCCGTTCAGTATCAATAATCAAACCCCGTTCAGTATCAATAATCAAACCCCGTTCAGTATCAATAATCAAACCCCGTTCAGTATCAATAATCAAACCCCGTTCAGTATCAATAATCAAACCCCGTTCAGTATCAATAATCAAACCCCGTTCAGTATCAATAATCAAACCCCGTTCAGTATCAATAATCAAACCCCGTTCAGTATCAATAATCAAACCCCGTTCAGAATCAATAATCAAACCCCGTTCAGTATCAATAATCAAACCCCGTTCAGTATCAATAATCAAACCCCGTTCAGTATCAATAATCAAACCCCGTTCAGTATCAATAATCAAACCCCGTTCAGTATCAATAATCAAACCCCGTTCAGTATCAATAATCAAACCCCGTTCAGAATCAATAATCAAACCCCGTTCAGTATCAATAATCAAACCCCGTTCAGTATCAATAATCAAACCCCGTTCAGATTCAATAATCAAACCCCGTTCAGTATCAATAATCAAACCCCGTTCAGTATCAATAATCAAACCCCGTTCAGAATCAATAATCAAACCCAGTTCAGTATCAAAAATCAAACCACATTCAGAATTAACAATCAAACCCTGTTCAGCATCAGTAATCAAACTCCATTCAGTATCATTAAACAAACTCCGATCAGAATCAATAATCAAACTCCGTTCAGTGCCAATAATCAAACCCGGTTCAGAATCAATAATCAAACCCCGATCAGAATCAATAATCAAACTCCGTTCAGTGCCAATAATCAAACCCGGTTCAGTATCAATAATCAAACCCCGTTCAGTATCAATAATCAAACCACGTTCAGAATCAATAATCAAACCCCATTCAGTATCAATAATCAAACTCCGTTCAGTATCAATAATCAAACCCCGTTCAGTATCAATAACCAAACGCCGTTCAGTATTAATAATCAAATCCCGTTCAGAATCAATAATCAAACCCTGTTCAGTATCAATAATCAAACCCTGTTCAGTATCAATAATCAAACCCCATTCAATATTAACAATCAAACCCTGTTCAGTATCAATAATCAAACCACATTCAGAATCAATAATCAAACCCCGTTCAGAATCAATAATCAAACCCCGTTCAGTATCAATAATCAAACCCTGTTCAGTATCAATAATCAAACCCCGTTCAGAATCAATAATCAAACCCCATTCAGTATCAATAATCAAACCCCGTTCAGAATCAATAATCAAACCCTGTTCAGTATCAATAATCAAACCCCGTTCAGTATCAATAATCAAACCCCGTTCAGTATCAATAATCAAACACCGTTCAGTATCAATAATCAAACCCCGTTCAGTATCAATAATCAAACCCCGTTCAGTATCAATAATCAAACCCTGTTCAGTATCAATAATCAAACCCCGTTCAGAATCAATAATCAAACCCTGTTCAGTATCAATAATCAAACCCCGTTCAGTATCAATAATCAAACCCCGTTCAGTATCAATAATCAAACACCGTTCAATATTAACAATCAAACCCAGTTCAATATCAATAATCAAACCCCGTTCAGTATCAATAATCAAACCCCGTTCAGTATCAATAATCAAACACCGTTCAATATTAACAATCAAACCCAGTTCAATATCAATAATCAAACGCCATTCAGTATCAATAATCAAACCCCGTACAGTATCAATAATCAAACACCGTTCAGAATCAATAATCAAACCCTGTTCAGTATCAATAATTAATGTATCTATTGTAGGTGGAATTTTTGATTTGGATCAATAATACTAAACACTGATCACTCTGATTGTCAATCTGATCATTTCTGTTTCTATTACAGAAGAAAGATGAGAAGTATCTGGTAATGAAATCTAACCGCGGAGTCAATCCTGATACAGATGATGATCTTTACGCAAACTGTGATTTTGCCAAGGATTCTGTTTATGAGAATTTATAAACTGAGCAAGAATGAGACACACACAGTGTGGGGAGAATACAGAATGGGAGAATCATTCAAAACTCCAATTTACCTTCCTAATATCCACAGGAACTCACTCCCAGGAAATAGATTTAAACCTCTTGTTACAATCTGATGGAATTTCTTCGGAATGATCTATCCAGGATGGTTGTCTGTGGGTTTCAATTTGAACATCCTCCTTCACAATTGTCCCTCACTGTTGGAAACATCCTTCTCTCCATTCTGATTGTAAATGTCTTTAGATATCGTTCGATGATGTACCAGGACAGGACGGACAAATTAAATCCCGTGTCCGTGATGATGAGTTAATTTTCATTCTGTTATTCACCTTCCTGTCTGTCAGTGTTTACAGAATATTCATCAGCCAGTGTAGACTTCAGGAAATGCAGGATCGGTGGATAATTGCAGCAGAGGAGATCGGGATAACTTACTCACCATTTTACAGTCAAATGTATTTTCAGATATATATTTGGATTTTACACTTCATCGTTAAACAGCGAAACTAACAGCAATCCCAGAAACAGGGAAACAATTTGATTGGAGATTTGAGAAATTCCCTGCAGTTTGGAGGATAACAGATGTGCTACAGTGCCACCACTGGTGGGAGGACATCATTTCAGCGTGACATGTTTACATTGATGTTGCCAATGAACATAGGAAATTATGATGTGAAAAATTGGTTGCAGGTTTACCTTCTTCAGTATGTCATGGATGGATGAGACAGCTTTGATAACAGAATGAGATATAACTGCAATAAACCACCATTTTAGTCTTTCATTCTTGGAGAGTACAATTAGCATCCATCCTGAAGGCTGAGTGGATGGGTGAACTGTGCGATGTGTTACAGATTACAGAGACAAACATCCTCGATCCTGGTTCCGCTCTGTGTTTGATGAGATGCTTGGATCAAAGATTGGGAAAATAAATAATCCTCCTGCATTGATCTGTAACTGGTCATTTCCTCTGTCAATGTCGTGAGGAGAGAATTGGGTTTGAGGTCCAAAATCAGACACATGCTTTGACTGCCCATTGAATAGGAACAGGAGGAGGCCATTCAGCCCCCTCGAGCCTGCTACAAAGGAACAAGAGGGCCCCTGAAATAAAAACAGAAAATGCTGGAGAAACTGAGTAGGTCTGGCAGCATCTGTGCAGAGATAAACAGAATTAACATTTCGAGTCCATATGACACTTCTTCAGAGTCTCAACGCAAAAACTCTGTTTCTCTCTCCACAGCTGCTGCCAGACCTGCTGAGTTAATGCAGCATTTTCTGTTTTTATTTTAGATTTACAGCATCTGCAGTATTTATTTTTAATGACAGGAGGACATTCAGCCTCTTGATCCTGTTACACAGGAACAGCAGGAGGCCATTCAGCCCCTCGAGCCTGTTACACAGGAACAGGAGGAGGTCCATTCAGCCCCATGAGCTTGTTACACAGGAAGAGGAGGAGGCCCATTCAGCTACTCAAGCCTATTACACAGGAACAGGATTAGGACAATACAGCCACTCGAGCCTGTTACACAGGAACAGGAGGAGGCCCATTCATTCCCTCAAGCCTGTTACATGAGGACAGGAGAAGGCCCATCAGCCTCTTGAGCCTATTACACAGGAACAGGAGGAGGCCCATTCAGCCCCTCGAGCCTGTTACACAATAACAGGAGGCGGCCCTTTCACCCACTCAAGCCGGTGACACAGGAACAGGAGAAGGTACATTCACCCACTCAAGCCTGTTACTGAGGAACAGGGGAAGGTCTATTCAGCCCCAAGAGCCTGTTACAGAGGAACAGGAGGAGGAGCACTCAGCCCCTTGAACCACTTACACAGGAACAGCAGGATGCACATTCAGCTCCTCGAGTCTGTTACACAGAAACAGGAGGAGGCCCATTCAGCCCCATGAGCCTATTGTGCAGCAACAGGAGGAGGCCATTCAGCCCCTCGAGCCTGTTACACAGGAACAGGAGGAGGCCCATTCAGCCCCTCGAGCCTTTTACACAGGAACAGGAGGAGGCCCATTCAGCCCCTCGAGGCTTTTAAACAAGAACAAGTGGAAGTTCACTCAGCCCCTCAATCATGTTACACAGTAACAGGAGAACCATTCAGTCTCTCGAGCCTGTTACACAGGAACAGGAGGAGGCCCATTCAGCCACTCAAGCCTGTTACACAGGAACATGAGGAGGCCATTTCAGCCCCTTGAGCCTGTTACACAGGAACAGGAGGAGGCCCATTCAGCCCTCTCAATCCTGGTCTACAGAAACTGGGGAAGGCCTATTCAGCCCCATGTGCCTGTTTTGCAGTAAAAGGGGAGGACATTCAGCCCCTTGAGCCTGTTACACAGTAACAGGAGGAGGCCACTTCAGTGCCATAAGACAGTTATGCAGGAACAGGAGGAGGCCCTTTGAGACCCATGAGCCTTTTACTCAGGAAGAGGAAGAGGCCATCCAGCCCCATGAGCCTGTTTTGCAGGAAAACGGGGAGGACATTCAGTCCCTCAAGCCCGGAACACAGGAACAGGAGAGGCCATTCAGTCCCTCAAGCCTGGAACACAGGAACAGGAGAAGGCCATTCAGCCCCTCATGCCAATAACACAGGAACAGGAGGAGGCCCATTCAGTCCCCTCGAGCCTGTTACACAGGAACAGGAGGAGGCCATTCAGTCCCTCAAGCCTGGAACACAGCATCAGGAGGAGGCCATTCAGCCCCTCATGCCAATAACACAGGAACAGGAGGAGGCCCATTCAGCCCCCTCGAGCCTGTTACACAGGAACAGGAGGAGGCCCATTCAGCCCCCTCGAGCCTGTTACACAGGAACAGGAGGAGGCCCATTCAGCCCCCTCGAGCCTGTTACACAGGAACAGGAGGTGGTCCATTTAACCCCACGAGCCTGTTACACAGGAACAGGAGGAGGCCCATTCAGCCCCCTCAAGTCTGTTTTATGTGAACATTCGAAGGTCATTCAGCCACATTCTTGGCACAAAAAGGGTTAACAGTTTTCTAATAGTGCCAGGCAAAGAGCTGCTTTCACAGCTTGACAGCAAACACCTCACATTTTGTCTCACAGTGACACATCAGCCCTTTCTAATTAAATACACAGATGGATCAGCACAGGAAGAGGTCATTCAGCCCAAGCAGAGCGTGTGGGCAGTTCCTCCCCAGGCGAGCAGTCGGACAGGTCCTGGGTAAGTAACGGAACGATTGGAATTCACTTCCACGACCAACACCGTCCTTTGTTGATGTTGTGACTTTATAAAGACAGATTCCAATGATTGATGCCTTTGAAAGATTTCTACTGATTATTGAGATCTGGGTGTGAGGCTCAAGTCTGTTGTACAGAACATGTTTTTAGCTCAAGGGATGAGGGAAGTGCAGAGACATGAGCTTTGGGACATCCTGACGAGCTGAAAGGTGCTATAGAAATGCAAATCCTTCATCGCTTTGCTTTCTTAAAGCATTGTAACTTTCTGCAGAGCACCTATCATCACCTCTCAAGCCTTTTACACAGGAACAGGAGGAGGTACATTCAGCCCCATGAGCTATTTACTCAGGATTAGGAGGAGGCCATTCAGCCCCTTCGAGCCTGTTACAAAGGAACAGGAAAGGGCCCAGTTAGTTCCCTTGAGCCTGTTACATAGGAACAGGTGGAGGTCCGTGCAACCCCTCGAGCCTGTTACACAGGAACAGGAGGAGGTCCATTCAGCCCCTCGAGCCTGTTACACAGGAACAGGAGGAGGTCCATTCAGCCCCTCGAGCCTGTTACACAGGAACAGGAGGAGGTCCATTCAGCCCCTCGAGCCTGTTACACAGGAACAGGAGGAGGCCCATTCAGCCCCCTCGAGTCTGTTTTAAGTGAACATTCGAAGGTCATTCAGCCACATTCTTGGCACACAAAGGGTTAACAGTTTTCTAACTGTACGAGGCAAAGAGCTGCTTTCTCACTTGGTACTAACCACTTCCTCATTTTGTCTCACAGTGACACATTCACCCTTTCTAATTAAATACACAGAGGGAGCAGCACAGGAAGAGGTCATTCAGCCCAAGCAGAGTGTGTGGGCAGTTCCTCCCCAGGCGAGCAGTCGGACAGGTCCTGGGTAAGTAACAGAACGATTGGAATTCACTTCCACGACCAACACCGTCCTTTGTTGATGTTGTGACTTTATAAAGACAGATTCCAATGATTGATGCCTTGAAAGATTTCCACTGATTATTGAGATCTGGGTGTGAGGCTCAAGTCTGTTATACAGAACATCTTTCTAGCTCAAAAGATGAGGGAAGTGCAGAGACATGAGCTTTGGGATGTCTTGAGTAGGTGAAAGGCGATATAGAAATGCAAGTCCTTCATCGTTTTTCTTTCTTAAAACCTTGTAACTCTCTGCAGAGCACATATCATCACCACTCAAGCCAGTTACACAGGAACAGCAGGAGGCCCATTCAGTCCCTCGAGCCAGTTAAACAGGGACTGGAGGAATCCCATTCTGTCCTCTTGAGCCTGTTAGACAGGAACAGGAGAGGGTCGTTCAGCCCCCTCGAGTCTATTTCATGTGAACATTCGATGGTCATTCAGCCACATTCTTTGTACACATAGGGTTAACAGTTTTCTTACTGTGACAGGCAAAGAGCTGCTTTCACACCTTGACAGCAAACACCTCACATTTTGTCTCATAGTGACACATCAACCCTTTCTAATTAAATACACAGAGGGAGCAGCACAGGAAGAGGTCATTCAGCCCAAGAAGAGCGTGTGGGCAGTTCCTCCCCAGGCGAGCAGTCGGACAGGTCCTGGGTAAGTAACGGAACGATTGGAATTCACTTCCACGACCAACACCGTCCTTTGTTGATGTTGTGACTTTATAAAGACAGATTCCAATGATTGATGCCTTTGAAAGATTTCTACTGATTATTGAGATCTGGGTGTGAGGCTCAAGTCTGTTATACAGAATATTTTTCTAGCTCAAGGGATGAGGGATGTGTAGAGACATGAGCTTTGGGACATCCTGAGGTGGTGAAAGGCGATATAGAAATGCAAGTCCTTCATCGTTTTTCTTTCTTAAAGCCTTGTAACTCTCTGCAGAGCACCTATCATCCCACAGAGGATCAAATTAATCAGTGAAGACATTGTCTAAATGCAGTTCTGATCTCTCGAGAGCTGTCGAAGAGGTGGGTTCTCATTAACTCCTTTCTCTTTCACAGCTTGAGGGTGAGCAGCTGATGAAGTATCTGGGAGTGGACAATGATCGGGAAATCTTACTTCCTCCTGTCACTTCTCCAAGGTAATATCAACGTCAGATCGGACAGATTTATGGTCAAGACTCTTTGTAAAGGAGCATTCTTATTGAGCTGTGATTGGGAACCGATTCAGCAGTGAGCTAGTGTGCAAACTCACACCAAGTCCCATTCATCCATCACCCCTGTGCTCACTGATATACACTGACTCCCTGTCTGACAGCAGAATTGGAGGAGAGCAGAGATCTCAGAGGGTTTCAGGGTTGGAGGAGGTGACAGGGATAGAGAGTGGAGAGGGTGGATGGAGGGATAGGAAATCAATGATGAGAATTTGAAATTTGAGTCATTGCTGGACTGGGAGCCAGTGTAGGTCAGCGAGTGACAGGGGGGGCAATCAGCTGAATAGAGAAGCAGGGATAAAAACTGGGGAATTAAGTCTACCGTGATGATAGGACTCAGATAACAATGCCCTGAAATTTGTGTCTTTTGCTGATTTTAGTCAGAATTTCCCTTGAAGACAACACAGCAGCTCCTAGAATAGACAGGCTGTTCAGTGTCACACTTCCTGTCCATTCTCACCATGCTAAAAACTTCAAAAAGGTTGCACCGTAACTGAAAGAGAGAAGGAAGGCAAAGCTGTCTGTGTGTAAAACTGTCAAATATTCTGAGTTATCATGATTGTCTCTGATCTGCTGCAGATTTTATATTTCACAGAATCTTAGCACTTTGCAGCTGAGAGAGAGACCATTGACTCACTGCCTGAAAGGGCGGTGGACGCAGATTCAACAGGAACTTTCAGAAGGGGAACTGGATAAATACTTGAAGGGGACATTTTGCAGGGCTGTGGAGGAGAGAGCAGAGGTGAGAGTGGGACTAATTGGACAGATCTTTCAAAGGCCCAGCACAGGCTCGATGGGCCAAATGGCTTCCTTCTGTTATGGTTCATTCTACAATCTGATCAATTAAGTCCCACATCAATAACTCTTAAGGCTCCCGCTGCAGGGATGGATCTTTGAAAAGGACAGGGAACAAGAGGTTTCTGGTATCATTTTCATATTTCTTGACAATTACATACGTGTATAGATCTGTTGAATATTTGAGTCTCTAAAGCGTAGAGGTAATCTGCTGTTACGCCCACAACTTGTGGTCGTAACCTTGTCTGGAGGTGTCTTTAATTGCTCACATTGATCTGTGGGATTGTCATTCTTGGATGTTGCCCCTGGTTTCAATTTGCTTTTTACCCTTGATGCAATTGGGGAGGCTTTAAACTAATATGGCAGGGGATGGAATCCCGAGAGGAGGTTCAGCAGAGGGAGCTGCACAGCCAAAATTAGAAGAGAGAGCAAGTGAACCTGGAAGGCAGAGAAATTATTGGTCCGTTAAGGCTCAAGATAGCGTGGAAAGGTTGGATTGTATTTATTTTAATGCAAGGAATCTGATGAATAAAGCAGATGAGTTGAGGCCACAAATTAACACATGGATGTTTGATGTAATTGCTGTCACAGAGACATGGTTGAGAGAGGGGCAGGATTGACAGCTCAATATTACAGGATACAGGGTCTTCTGGCAAGACAGGGAAGGAGGTAAAAGAGGAGGGGGTATCGCAATATTGATCAAGGAATCAATTATTGCAGTGAGGAGGGAAGACACCTTAGGGGGCTCCTCAAATGAAGCCATATGGGTAGAACCTAAAAACAAATAATGAGCAATCAGATTTCTGGGAGTGTTCCACAGGCCCCGGGACACTCAGAGAAATAGAAGTGCAGATACAAAGGCAAAATTCAGTGAAGTATAAAAATAATCGGGTTATAATGGTGGGAGTTTTCAACTTCCCCAACAATAACTGGGTTAGTCATAGTGTGATAGTTTTAGAGGGGGCAGAATTGTTAAAATGCATCCAGGTGAGATTTTTAAGCCAGTACATAGAAGATCCTGCAAGAGAGAGGTCTGTCCTGGACTGAATTTTAAGGAATGTAACCAGGCAAGTGGTAGAGGTATCAGTGGGCGGGCATTGTGCAGATAGTGATCTTCATTCCATTAGATTCTAGGTTGTTATGGAAAAGAACAAGGATGGGCCATAAATCTGAGTTCTTAATTGGGGGAAGGCCGATTTTAATAAGATCAAATATGATTTGGCCAGAGTGGACTGGGAGCAGCTACTTTTAGGGAAATCTGCGTCAGAGCAATGGGACTCATTCAAGAAGGAAGTAGAGAGAGGACAGGGCCAACATATTCCAGTAAAGGCAAAGGGTGGGACCAACAAATCCAGGGAACCCTGGATGTCGAGAGATTTACAGGATTGGATAAAGAGAAAAAGGGAGGCTTATGGCAGATACCGAGGGCTCAAAACAGAGGAAGCCTTAGAAGAGTATAGAATGTGTAGGGGGAATGTTAAAAAGGAAATTAGGAGAGCAAAAAGGGGGCATGAAGAAACATTAGCAGGAAAAATGAAGGAAAATCCAAAGTTATTTTACAAGTACATTAAGAGTAAGAGGATAACTAGGGAAAGAGTAAGGCCCATTAAGGACCATATTGGTAATTTGTGTGTGGAGCCGGTAGACGTAGGTAGGGTTCTAAATGAACACTTTGTGTCGGTGTTCACAAGTGAGAGGGACAATGTGGGTCTGGAAATCAGGCAGAAGGACTGTGATATAGTTAAAGAAATTAGAATAGAAAGGGAGGAGGTTCTAAGTGGTCTGGCAGGCTTAAACGTAGATTAATCTCCAGGCCCAGATGAAATGTATCTCAGGCTGTTGAGTGAGGCAAGAGAGGAGATAGCAGGGGTGCTGGCAATAATTATCAATACCTCTCTGGCCAGAGGAGAGGTACCAGAGGACTGGAGGACAGCCAATGTGGTACCGTTATTCAAGAAGGGAGGAAGGGATAAACCAGGGAACTAGAGGCCAGTCAGTCTAACCTCAGTGGTGGGGAAACTATTGGAAGCAATTCTGAGGGACAGAATTAATCCACATTTGGAGAGACAGGGTTTAATCAAGGACAGTCAGCATGGTTTTGTTAAGGGGAGGTCATGTCTGATCAGTTTGATTGAATTTTTTGAAGAGGTGACCAATTTTGTAGATGAGGTCAATGTATTTGACATAGTCAACTTGGACTTCAGCAAGGCTTTTGATAAGGTCCCGCCTGGGAGACTGTAAACAAAAGTAAGAGCCCATGGGATCCAAGGCAATTTGGCAAATTGGATCCAGAATTGGCTGAGTGGCAGGAAGCAGAGGGTGATGGTCGAGGGGTGTTTTTGTGACCGGATGCCTGTGTCCAGTGGGGTTCCACAGGGATCCGTGTTGGGTCCCTTGCTGTCTGTGGTACATATAAACGGTTTAAACTTGAATGTAGGAGGGTTGATCAGTGAGTTCGCAGATGACATGAAAATTGGTGGGGTGGTAAATAGTGAGGAGGATAGCCTTAGATTACAGGAGGATATAGACGGGCTGGTCAGATGGGCTGATCAGTGCCAAATGGAATTTAACCTGGATAAGTGTGAGGTGATGCACTTGGGCAGGACAAACAGGACACGGGAATACACAATGAATGGAAGGACCCTGGGAAGTGACAAGGATCAGAGGGACCTTGGTGTGCATGTCCACCTTTCCCTTAAGGGAGTAGATAAGGTGGTTAAGAAGGCATATGGAATACTTGCCTTTATTAGTCGAGACATAGAATATAAAAGCAGGAAGGTTATGCTGGAACTGTATAAAACGCTAGTTAGGCCACAGCTAGAGTATTGCGTGCAGTTCTGGAACCTGCATTATAGGAAGGATGTGATTTCACTAGAGAGAGTGCAGAGGAGATTTACCAGGATGTTGCCTGGGCTGGAGAGTTTTAGTTATGAGGAGAGATTGGATAGACTGGGGTTAGTTAACCTGGAGCAGTGGAGATTCAGGGGGGAACATGATTGAGGTGAAAAAAATTGTGAGGGACATAGATAAGGTAGACAGGAAGGAAGTTTTCCCCTTGGTGGAGGGATCAATAACCAGGGGGCATAGATTGAAGGTAAGGGGCAGGAGGTTTAAAGGGGATGTGAGAGAGAGTTTTTTCACCCAGAGGGTGGTGGGAATCTGGAACTCACTGCCTGAAAGGGTGGGAGAGGCAGAAACCTCATAACATTTAAGAAGTATTTGGATGTGCACTTGCGATGCCATCGCATACAAGGCTTTGGGCCCAGTGCATTACTGGGATTAGAATAATTAGGTACTTGTTTGACTGACGCAGATTCGATGGGCCGAATGGCCTTTATCAGTGCTGTAGACCCCTCTGACTCTATGACTCTATGGGCTTAATTTCCTGCCTGTCTCATGCGGGTGGGCCTGGATATTTAAATGGGGCAGGATGATGTCGGGGGTTCCTCCTGATGTCATCCTGCATCATCATAGTGTCGCTGAGCAGGCCCCGCCCCCTGCTCACCAACGGGAAAATTCACCCCGTGACTCCATGAAACAGGACTGTACGGTGTTTGAGGAGCGGGAATGGATCTGATTTATCCTCGGTTAGGCCTCACCGCTGAGCCTTTGTGTGTAATGAATCCATAGGACCCTGGTCCTGAACAGAAACCTTGGAGATGAAGTCCCATCCTTTCATTGAGGATACCCTCCATTGTGTTGTGTGGCACTAGCACCATGCTGGATGAGCAGGTTATTGTTGAGTCAATGCCTCTTACTGTCCATTACACCTTTATCACTTTGCTTATGATGAAGAGTAAATTGATAAGGTGGTGAATGGCCAGGTTGGATTTGTCCTGCTGGATTGGACATATCCCTTGTCAGTTTTTCATATTGCAGGTTCAGCAGGCCCTCCCTTCGATGCGCTGTAAAGGACATTGTCCAAGAGCAGGCACAGTGGAGTTTCGAGAGTCACAGTGAAAATGTTGTAGGTGATCTCAAAGCCTTGTAAGGACTCTGCCAGCCAATAGCTTAAGGTGGACACACATGTGGACAGTACTGACACCTGCCTATGGGCCCTTCATTTTCTTACCATGACAGGCTGTCCCCACCATTTCCTACTGCCAAGTTGTTGAAGAATATTGGATCACAAAGATTCCGGTATGATGCCCTGCCTGTCTTTAAAAATGACTCGCCGGGAGATGCCTTGCTCATCCCGATAAAATCAAGTTGAATCAGGAGATCCTTCAATGATGTTTCCACATTTTCTGTAGTGCAGAATCTTTCGCTGTTCCCTCTTGCAGCTGCTGGCATTTGTGTTGTGCTAAATGTACTTGATCAATTGACAGACTTGCATTCTCCAGCAGGTGTAATGTTGGAGCTCCTTTGAAACTGCCAATATTGTCGAAACTTTCTGCATATTTCAATGCTATGTCATGGTAGTATCTGAAACTGGGACAGAGATAAATCCATTGGCTTTTAGACGGACCGGACAATCCTGGCAGTGGATGGGGCCAGAAAATCCCACCCCTATGGGACATTTTCAGTTTATTTGATGTGCCCAGAGAGATCATTAAGGACAACAATCCACAATTTATTAGCAAGCCACGTCAGGATATGTGTGAGAGGTGGAATATCGATCAACGCTCCTCGTCTCGCCGTGCACATCATCGCCATTTCCTGGTTTGTCAGTCACCACATGTATATGTTCCTGATGGGATAGCGGATGGTCATTCTTATTGCTTGAAGTTTCCCCGTTGTGTAGGGTCTGTTTGGATCAGCACACGGCTCTCTGTAGCTGCATCAGCCTTTGCTCTAGTGCCCTGCCGCTGTCAATGGCCCTTTCTGCCACAAGCCTTGCAGGATTGGTGGAAAGCTGGGCATTTTCTTGGTGCCTGCAGAAGGCCGCACCTTCCACACATCTCACTAGGTTTGGATGTTCTAGTGAGTGTGTCAACATTTGATGTTGTACTGAGGACCTGTAAGCTTCGTTGATCTGCGAGGATCACTTCGCATTTATGTCCATCCTTGAGTAGCTCTTCAATGCTATAGGTTTTGGTCTTATCTAGCAGATCTTTCTGGAATGTTTCCATGGGAGTGGATGTGATCACCAACTCAACAACTCTGTCTGCAGACTCTGTGTTTGAAATCACAGTGCGTACCCTTTTCTCTACATCAGCTGATAAAGTGGTCTATGGATTGTGTAGGCTGATGAATTGACATGACATCTAGTTGATGAATATGGACTTTAACCTGAATCTGAAGCTGTCTTCCAATGTCGTCCATATCTATTGGGGATCCTTTTGCTCTTCTGCTGTTAATCCTGACGTGTTCAGCCTGTGTAGACCTTCGTTCCCAATCGCGAGGTGAATTTTTATGACTTGCCCGTCTGGTTCAGTCACACCTCAATCAGGAAACCAGAGCTCTGTACGCTGTTTAAACATTCTGAATTCAGATAGTCGGTCAGCTACATCCCAGTTCAAACTGGGGAATTTAGTGGACATTCTGACAATATTCCTTTGACCTTCCTTCTCCTGCAGGACCTGGGATGAGTGTCGCTTTAGCCCCTTTCGTGTGCTTTTCCGAAGCTCCGCCCACGAAGACGGGTTGTGGTAGGAACACACCACGGAGTAATGGAGTCTTTGTTTTTTATTCAATTTGCTGTTCAGCAATCTCGAAGCCGCCCGTTATAATCACTAACTTCTCTGGCCTGATTTTTATAATGGTTTTTGTGTGTTTGACTCTCCCTCGCTCACTATCGATCCAGCCCACACCCTGGTCACTCGCCTTCCCTGACTGAGCTAACCGGCTTCTGGTCCTGGCGAAATACGCTGTCCCACTCACTGACCTACAGGCCGTGTGCTTTAATCTCACCACGAGGGATCCGTCTGCTCCCCAGCTCTTTACTTGAGCTCTTTCCCATCACTGTGTCTCCAAAGGTTTCCTGAGCAGTCAGTACACTGCGATTTTAACCCTCTCTGATGCTGTGTCTCTGTTGTGGTCTGACCAAAGCGTCGATGGTTATCTCATGTCATGTAGCTCGATCTACGTCTGTCCACCATATCATACCTGTACTGAATCTTGCTGCCAGAATGTTTGGCCACCGCTGATCACCATGTTGTGTTTTTATAATGATATAAAGGCACCAGCCACTGATACGGAATTGGGTAAATACATTGTGGGTTTATTTATTTAGAATAGGGACATGAGAACAGATATACAAGGATAGAAAGCTGGGACACACCTGCAGCCAAACTGTGTGAGCTGTGTTCTGCTCACAGGCCAAAGTGAAACTTGGACTGGATGGTGTTATCATCCCAGCTGATGTTACTACTGGGCAAGTCAGATCCCAGGGTGGAACTCAGCTTGATAGGTCCTTACTTTTATTTTTTATTTAGGAATGTGGAGTGCGGCTACTGAACAGAGTCACAGGAGTCATCTGATGAACTTCTAACAAAAGAAGAAAACATTTATTAAACTAGGAGAGATAAACTATATTACATTACTCCTTCACCCAGACCTATACCTTTGCAGATTCATAAGTAGAACACAAGTTACAATAACTATCTAATATTCTCATGTTCACACTAAGTACACAGTCATGTAAACCAATAGACGACCTGTGGTCAGGGACAGCACACTCTTAAAGCAAGTGACAGAACCCACTTGAAATAAATGCTATGGGTCTCTCCTCATCTGAACCCAGACGCTTGTTACACTGTGAGCCAACCAGTCTCACTGAACTGAGATATCCATATGAGGGTTTCCAATCTCCACTCTCCAAGAACTCGCTTTGGAATCTTCTCCAACATGACACTTTCACTCAGACACCTTCCACAAGGGGCCACTTTCACTATTTCAAACTCTCCTTCCCATGTTGCTGCCCCCTGGATCGCCACGTGCATTCAGCCTTCCTTCCACGCCCTGTCTCTCCAATGCTCAGCCGTGTCAATGGCACACCAGGATTCACATGGCCGGAGTAATGAGTCACCAACCTGTGGTGTCTCCTAGGATCTTCTGGCTTCTCGCAAGCCTGCTTTGCTTTAGGCCTGTGTCCTGCTGCTTTCTCCCTTTATGCTTGAAGCCGTCTTCTGCTCCTCACTCTTAACTTCACTTAACAGGGCCTTTTCCAGATTTGACTAGAAGGTCTTCTTGGGCCTTTTCTCCTGTTCCACTGGATGGTTTTGGCTTCTTCTTTACTTTGGGACTGACTATCTGTCCCGCTCCTTTGCTGCTTCTCCTGGCAACTCCTTTCAACAGAACTGAAAGTACTTTTCTGTTTTTCTCTGTCTCTGTGGGTCCCTCCCTCTGGATGACTGTTGCCAGGCAACAGCATAGTTTTTTACACCTTGTGTTTGTTTTGACTTCCTTCAAGAGTCATAAAACCTCACTGGAACACTGGCTTATTTTTAACTCAAGCTCCCCCTTTTCTCAAAACCCAAATACAGAAATACAAACTAAGCTTGAACTTAAAGATATACCTTATGCCTAACACACACAAATACACATAGAACTTACTGAAGCCAACCCCAGTTCCTAAAAATCACATGACACACTTCCTCTCGAGTGATGTCATGCTGCTGTCCCTGAAAGGCATATTATAACAGTGTTATCACTTGGCAGGTGATGTGTGCCAGGCAGACCAAGTCCATGAGAGAAACTTGGTCACATGATCATAATGATTCCGCAAATTGTATTTACTATGAGATGTGTGCACTGAATTCAGAAGCAATAACTCCACCAAACTTTTAGAGATTTAAAACAATAAATTAAAATATTTGTCATCAAAATAAAAGACTTCAAGCACATACATAAGAATACAATGACAGATATAATAAATCCTGAAATTCCTAATTAACCTGACTCCCAGTTACACTCCATTTAAGGCAACGGACCAAAAATAGATGTTAGATTTAAAACAAATTCAGCAAGTTAACACAATGCCCCGGACAGTGGAATTCCAAATGGATTTTCCCCAACTTCAGTTCAGTTGGATAGCAGGTTTGTGCACAAACAGGGTCCAGAGGACCATGAACCAGTGTAGAATGAACTTGTCCACTCCTGTGTCCAGAATTCTCTTCCATCCATTGTGAAACCTTGGGGAGTTCCTTGTGTGTCCTGTAGATGGTCCACACTGCAGCCACTGTGCCCCAGTGAAGGAGGGGGTGGATATCGAGTCTAGTGGATCTACAAAACATCCAGAATTAAATATTGATATTTCTCTCCCTAGTTGGACTGTCACAAGAGTGGAAAGGTGACACTCCACGAGAGGTGACAGCGCAGGAACGTTCGTGTGTACAGATTCCATGTCATTACAGTTACCCATCACATTTGTTAGAGAAAACACGTGTCGGAATCTGGAATATGAGAAGGTACAAATGGAGAAGATCGTCTATAGCCTCTCACTCCAAGGATCACAATCACGAGTTACCACGGTTCCACCATCGGACCCGGCTGTCTGGAGACCTGAAAGATGGCGACTGTTCCCTGATTATAAACAACATCAGACGGGGAGATGCAGGATATTATTTTTTCAGAATAGAACTTGACAATGGTCCGAGCCATAACTATTACCCTGAAACCCAGCTTCACGTTTCTGGTAAGTGCTGTGTTATAATTA
This sequence comes from Carcharodon carcharias, assembly GCF_017639515.1. NCBI lineage: Eukaryota > Metazoa > Chordata > Chondrichthyes > Lamniformes > Lamnidae > Carcharodon > Carcharodon carcharias. Next base: position 63,652 of record NW_024470682.1, read on the forward strand.
CTCAACAATTCACATTCAACACTCAATGGGAAATAATAGTGTTTGATTTGCTTGTTTTTTGGCCGTGTTAACCAGCGTCACTATTTTTAATGATTTGTCTATTTCTGCTCCCAGATCCATGAGCTTATTGTGTGTGATTGAATCCACATCATAGCTGTAACGTAAACCGAGCTGAGGGGTGATGACACCTCCCCCCTGAGTGAAGTGTCTCCTCCCCACTACACCTTCCACCCCTCACACTGTCCGTGTAAACCCCCGTCCCATCTCCAGCCTCTCTTTCCCCTCCAAAGTCCTTGAACCGTCTTTCCATTTCCCGAATCCGGTCCCATCTTTCCCGGAACTCCATGTTTGAATCCCTCCAATCAGGTTCCCACCCCAGCCACTGTGCTGAAACAGCTCTTATCAAGGTCACAAATGGCATCCTGTGTGACTGTGACAAAGATAAACTTTCCCTCCTCGTCCTTCTCGATCTGTCTGCAGCCTTTGACACGCTCGACCACACCATCCTCCTCCAACACTCTCCCACTGTCGTCCAGCTGGGTGGGACTGCTCTCCCCTGGCTCCATTCTTATCCATCTCATCGTAGCCAGAGAATCACTTGCAATGGCTTTGCAGCATCATCTGAACAGTGTTAGTTTTCACCTGTCCACTGAGGATCCCCAGCTCTACCTCACCACCACCTCTCTCGACTCCTCCACTGCTGCTAAATTATCAGGCTGCTTATCCGACATCCAGTACTGGATGGGCAGAAATTTCCTCCAATTAAATATTGGAAAGACTGAAGCCATTGTCTTCATTCCCCGAACCAAACTCTGTTCCCTCGCTACCAACTCCATTCCTCTCCCTGGCAGCTCTCTGAGATTGAAGCCAATCTGTTCACAGCTTTGTTGTCCCATTTGATCCTGAGATGAGCTTCCGGCCTCATATCTGCGCCCTCACTAACACCGTCTATTTCCACCTCCGTAACATCTCTCAACTTCTCCCTGTCTCAGCTCATCTACTGCTGAAACCCTCATCCACGCCTTCATTACCTCCAGTCTCGACTGTTCCAACACACGCTCTACACTCCATAAACTTGAGGCCATCCAAAACTGCTGACCACGTCCTAACTCACACCAAGTCCCATTCCCTTATCACCCGCTCTGCTCGATGACCGAGACTGGCTCCTGGTCAAGCAAAGTCTCAATGTCACAATTTTCATCTTTGTTTCCTCCGTTTCTCTGTAATCTCCTCCTCCTCCTCCAACCCCTACAACCCTCCCTATCTCTGGAACCTCCTCCAGCACCTTCAACCCTCTGAGGTCTCTGCGCTCCTCCAATTCCAGTCTCTTGACCATCCCCCGATCCCATCACTCCAACATCGGAAGCCATGCCTTCAGCTGGAAGTGAACCGAGCTCTGTAATACCCTCCCTCAACCCCTCTCCATCCCTCTTTCTCAATCCCTCTATCTCTCTCTCTCTCTCACTATCCCTTCTATCCCTCTTTTAAGATTCTCCATAACACCGGCCTCTTCTGGTCAGCGGCCGCTAATATATCCACATGTGTCTGGGTGACATACTTTGTTTTATGACGCTCCTGTGTAGCACCTTGGGGTGATTTGTCATGTTAAAGTTGTTGTGTAAATATAAGTTGTTGCCCTTTGACCCACGACCCCAGCTCGAGACTTATTTTTGAGGGAATGTACAACCTCCTTAGATTTCTGACCAAAATGTTATTTGATTATTTTTATTGAGCGAATGCCAAGCCCCGATACCGAGCGAGAGCCTCCTCATTTGCTGAGTTTAAGCTGATGAGTCAGCCCCTTAGTCCGTAGAGGGGACTCTCCTCGGTAATGTGCAGCCTTGTTTGTGTCTCTCCACAAGCGCATGAGGGGTTTGTACAGAGGCTGCAGCACTGGAGGGGGTCTGCACAGGGGTCCTGGCCTGTCCTGAGCTAGTTTTAGCAAGGACCACTCTGGACTTGGCAGCTGAAAGCCAGCCATTGGACAGAGGGGGCCTGTCACAAGGAGCCTGTTAGTCACTCCCCCCCGTGTCTCCTGTGCTCGGATCCAGACCAAGTTGGCTGGTGGATCTGGCTCAGGAAGGGTCCTCCCCATGGGACCCCCAGATGGAAGGTGGGTCAAGCGGGTCATTCACTTGCATGTTTATTCTGCAGCTTTAATATTTTAAGAAGGTAAGAATGTAGGAACATAAGAAATAGGAACAGGAGCATGCCATTCGGCCCCTCGAGCCTGCTCTCACTGATCTGGTTGTGGCCTTAACTCCATTTTCCTGCCTGTCCCCCAAACCCTTGACTCCCTTGTCGATCAAAAACCTGCCTCACTCAGCCTTGAGTCTATTCAATGGCCCAGCCTCCACTGCTCTCTGGGGAAGAGAATTCCACAGGGTAGCCCCCCTCTGAGAGAGGAAATTCCTCCTCATCTCAGTCTTAAATGGGAGAGCCCTCATTCCCAAACTGTGCTCCCTGCTTCTAGATTCCCCCACGAGGGGGAAACATCCTCCCAGCATCCACCCTGTCAAGCCCCCTCGGAATCGGATGTGTTTCAATAAGGTCACCCCTCATTCTTCTAAACTCCAATGGATACAGGTCCAACCTGCTCAACATTTCCTCACAGGACAAACCCTTTAATCCCAGGAATCAGCCCAGTGAAGCTTCCCTGAACTGTCTGTTCACAATGATCCTGTTACAATCTCACTAACGCCCTGTACAGCTGTTGCAAGACTTCCCTCCTTTTATACTCCATCTCTTTGCAATAAAGGCCAACATTCCACTTGCCTTCCTCATTCCGTGGTGTTCCTGAATGCTGACTTTCTGTGATTCATGTACAAGGACACCCAGATCCCTCTGTACTGCATTCTGCAGCCTCTCTCCATTTAAATAATATCCTGTTTTTCTATTCTTCCTGCCAAAATAATTTGTTGCCATTCTCCTCAGTATTGACCATCCCCCCAATTCAGCCTCATCTGTAAATATCAGGTTCAGTGGATCCACAAACCATCCAGAGTTAAATATTGAGATTTCTCTCCCCAGATGAACCCTCACAAGTGTGGAAAGGTGACACTCCACGAGAGGTGACAGTGCAGGAAGGTTCGTGTGTACAGATTCCATGTCATTACAGTTATCCATCGTGTCTGGAAAACCAACCACGAGGTGGAATCTGGTTTAATAATGAGAAACAGATTCCCTGGACTCCCCTTGCCTTTCACTCCAAGGATCACAATCACGAGTTACCACGGTTCCACCATCGGACCCGGCTGTCTGGAGACCTGAAAGATGGCGACTGTTCCCTGATTATAAACAACATCAGACGGGAAGATGCAGGACCTTATTTTTTCAGAATAGAATTTGACAATGGTCCGAGCCATAACTATTACCCTGTAACCCAGCTTCACGTTTCTGGTAAGTGCTGTGTTATAATTACTCAACAATTCACATCCAACACTCAATGGGAAATAACACAAACTGTGACGTTTACATATTAACACAAAACACAGCTTATTATAACACACTGTCTGATTCTCAATAACCTGGTGATAGCTTCCAGTTCAGTCCTAAAGCAACCTCTAATACTCACTTTAATATCAATGATTAAATGTATTGACTGTGTCCATCAATGTTATCAGGTTATCCACTCCCATCGATCTCTCTAATCCTGTCTCGAAGTCTGACATATCGACAGAAGAAAGATTCACATTTCTGTAGCACCTTTCACCACCTCAGCACGGACCAAATCACTTCACAGCCAATGAGCTGATTCCTGAATTGTAGTTACTGTTGTAATGTGGGAAACACAGCAGCCAATTTGCGCACAGCAAGCTCCCACAAATTGCAAAGTAATAAATGGCCCAGATTGCTGAGTGAATGATGGGGTAGTGCACTCCAAGCTCTGGTCTGCTCCTCCACCCTCACCCACTATTATCAGTTCAAGTGTCTCGGAGTGAACGTGTATTAAGCTGAGAGACAGAAACACCAAAGTCTCAAAGCAGGAAATTCTCTCCTGATCATTGTAATCTCTCAGTTCTGATATCATCCTTGTAAAAGTGCTTTCTCTTGTGGGACTGTGATTTCTATTTGAACTGATGCTTCACGTTATATTTCTCTAAAAGGATCCATTCTCTGTCTGTTAGATTTCACAGATAAACCCACGATATTCCCTGCTGAAATTATTGCAGGAAAGCGTGTGGATGTAAGCTGCACCTTCAACACAACGTGCAATGGAACAGCAGCACCTGTCTTAACCTGGGACACTCCCACTGACGTACCTGGATCAGTCTCAAACACTGTAACTCAGAATGGTGTCACTCTGACCTATACTTCTGTTCTGACCCTCATCCCATCACTCAAACACCACGGACACACTCTCAGCTGCAGAGTGAGATATCCATCTGTTTCATCAGAGCGGACCTTCGTACTAACTGTGCAAGGTAAGTGCAGACACCCTTCATTCTACATCAGCACTCCCTCAGCGCTGACGCTCTGACTGTGCAGCCCGTTCTAAGTATCCACATTCTCATGCCTCTCAAAGTGGTTCACAGTCGATAGAAGTTGTGATCTTTAATTGATTATTGCTGAATGAAGAGACAAGCTGTCTAAACTTTACATCTCGCACACATTATTTTCCATGGCAACACCTCCTCCAATCAGAGACCACTTGCCAACCAATCAGCACTCTCTTCCCTTTAAATATAAATTGTTGTTCATTTTCTGTTGGTAAACCTGCGAGCTGTCTTGTTGAGTCCTGCCCTGACATCTCAATGTCACAATGAACAGAACAATTTCCAACAATGAGCTGTGGTTGGTGATTCCTCACGTTACATCCGGGGACACTGGAGACTATCAGTGTGTGGCAGAGAATGAACATGGAGCAGTGGAGGGGTCCATAACCATCACTGTGGAACGTGAGTGTACACAGACTTCAACATCACTCTCAGATTCAAACACTACACAAACACACAAATATACAGACCTAAATAGACACCTGCAGACACACAATCCCACATGTATGAGTACACACAAGGACACACTCACAAACAAACATACTCGCACATTCTCCCCTGGGGGTTACCTGACCTTCCTCAGTGCTGCACCGGAGTATTGACCTAGATTCTGGGTTTTGTGTTCCCTTTCATATTTATGGAAGAATATGGAAATTGCAAGGTCTATTACAGACACTCAGATGCACAGAGATACTCACAGATACTCTGCCTCTCCAACTCTCTATCCTCCTTTCCGAAGCTTCCTGAAACCTGAACCTTTGACCAGTCACCTGTCCCAACTCCTCTTACGTGATTTTGTGTGAAACTTTGTTTGAGTATCTGAGAGTAAGAGAGAGGTGGAGAGGTTTAGGAAGGGAATTCCTGTTGGTGAAAAGCTTACATCATGTTCTCAGCTTTCCAGTGCCCATTTTTCACATGATGTCCAATGTCCATGTTCATAATGGGGATTGCTTATGCAAATGTCACGCTGTAGTTACACTCTCCCACTGGTGGTGTGGTAGCACTTAACCCTTGCATCTCCAAGCTTTTCCAGCAATTTCACTTCCTAATTTGCTACTATTCACCTCGACCGCTCCCTGTGGGAGCGAGTTCCACATTCTCCCTTCTCTCTGGGTAAAGATTGGAACTGTTTATTTAGCGGGGTGTGTAACTCCGTGGGGGAGTCCATCACGATCCTGCCCGATTGGCACACGCGTCCGAGATGGATTTCCACCCTGCGCTAAATGTTTCCAGAATTTTCTACAACACAATCCTGTACACAGCGATGTAGAGAAACATTGGACAGAGAGTCAAACAGCACAATGATCCATTCTCACCAATGTTCCACGCTAAGGGGAAAGTTCAGATTGTCCACTCTTAGAGTGTTTACAATGAAAACATTCATTCCACATTGAATCCCAGTGGATGGGTCAATATTACAGCAAATGTTGCAGTGATATGAAGCTTGATTGTTCAGCCAGAGTGAGAGATTGAAAGCGGAGAGTCAGTGATGACTTCTTTCTGTGTGTTCTCTAGACAGTGGAGGAGAGATTCTGCACGTGATCCAGATCCTGGGAATACGAGCTGTGATATTCCTTGTGGCTGTGGTTATCACTATCGCTGGAGTCTGTGTCTGGGAGGGACAAACTGTGAAAGGAAGTCGACAGACTGTTTAAAGCTTTTGTACAGCAACAATCTGGTCAGTCAGTGCGGACAAATAATGTGCAATGTTGGGTTAAGTTGTAATGAAATTGGTCAGTGTCCTGGTTAGAATCACCTTCGTATCAGAGAGGCATTCCAGCACAGTGGGAGCCAATTCAGCCCATTGAGTTCATGCTGTCTCTCTGTAGAGCAATCCACTCAGTCCCATTCCACTGCTCTATCCTTGTATCCCTGCAAGTTTATTTCCCCTCAAGTGTCCATCCAATTTCCTTTTGAAATCGTTCATCTTCTCCACTTCCACCATCCTCGTAGGCAGCGAGTTCCAGCTCATTACCACTCACTGGAAAATGTTCCTCCTCACATACCCCCTGACCAAAACCTTCAATCTGTGTCCCCCAGTCCTTGTACCATCAGCTAATGGCAACAGCTTCTCTTTGTCTACCTTATCTAAACCCATCATCATCTTGTACACCTCGATCAGATCCCCCGTCAATCTCCTTTGCTCCAAGGAGAACAACGCCAGCTTCTCCAACCCAACCTTGTAGCTAAAATCCCTCATCCCTGGACCCATTCTGCTCAATCTCCTCCCCACCCTCTCAAGGACCCTCACTTCCTTCCCAAAGTGAGGAGAACAGAACTGGACACAATACTCTAGTTGTGACCTAACCAGAGCTTTATAAATGTTCAGCATAACCTCCCTGTGTTTGTACTCAATCCCACGATTTATGAAAAGCTTATTCTTTCCATCAGCACAAACAGCAATTTCCAAGCAGACTCCCATCAGCAGACAGAGTGCAATGAAACATCGGCATGCCTGCTTCTTAATGTACGGAGAGAAACCTGGAACGAGAGATTCTCCTTCTTCTCCTCAGCAAGCTGAAACGTTTCCTTATACCTGGTTCTCCCCAATCCTGCTGTGTGGACACATCATAACCACGGCATTGTCTGGCTGTGTGCAGCCAACATGGTCAAATAGGAATGAACAGAAATGTGACGTTGATAAACTCTGTTCTCTGATTGGAAAGTGCTTTCTGAATGCTGCACCTTTTTCATGCTGCGATAGATTGTAAGAAGCATTTGGGTAATGAATAAAATTACATTTAATATCACAAATGATTAAAATATTCAGGCTGTTCTATAGATATTTACATCTTACTCTGATGCTAAGTTCTTGGCTCAAAGTCATTACTTCATGTTGTCAGGTTTTTCCCAATAATATGACTTTCTGTGCCTATCTTTATCATAGATATTTCCCATGTAAACATGTCACATTGTAGTTACACACTCCTGCCAGTGGTGGTGCCCTGCTGCTCAGATACAGCAAGAAATATTCTTGTTACGTTCATGATGCTGTTGGGGCACAAGCATCAGGCAGAATCTTAGGTAGTGACGGCAATGTTCTTAGGAGAGTCCAGCCCACCCTCAGTGCTGGTCCAAAGAGAGTGCTGCTGTCCCTCAGTCCTGACCCTCCAACAGTGCAACACTCCCTCAGTGCTTGTCCGAAGACACTGCAGCACTCCATCAGTAATGACCCTCTGACAGCGTAGCACTCCCTCAGTCCTGACCCACCGACAGTGTAGCTCTCCCTCAGCGATGGTCCAAAGACACTGCAGCAGTCCCTCAGTAGTGACCCTTCGACAGTGTAGCACTCCCTCAGCACTGAACCTCCGAAAGTGCGGCACTCCCTCAATAATGACCCTCACACAGTGCAGCACTCCCTCAGTACTAACCCTCCAGCAGTGCAGCACTCCCTCAGCACTGAACATCCGACAGTGCAGAAATCCCTCAATACTGACACTCCGAAAGTGCAGCACTACCTCAGAACTCACCCTCCAACAGTGGAACACTACCTCGGAGCTGCCTCTGCAACAGTGGAGGGCTCCCTCAGTCCTGTCCCTCTGACAGTGGAGGGCTCCCTCAGTCCTGTCCCTCCGACAGTGCAGCGCTCCCTCAGTACTGACCCTCTGACAGTGCAGCGCTCCCTCAGTACTGACCCTCCGACAGTGCAGCACTCCCTCAGTACTGACCCTCCGACAGTGCAGCACTCCCTCAGTACTGACCCTCCGACAGTGCAGCACTCCCTCAGTACTGACCCTCCGACAGTGCAGCACTCCCTCAGTACTGACCCTCTGACAGTGCAGCACTCCCTCAGTACTGACCCTCCGACAGTGCAGCACTCCCTCAGTACTGACCCACCGACAGTGCAGCGCTCCCTCAGTACTGACCCTCCGACAGTGCAGCGCTCCCTCAGTACTGAGCCTCTGACAGTGCAGCGCGCCCTCAGTACTGAGCCTCTGACAGTGCAGCACTCCCTCAGTACTGACCCTCCGACAGTGCAGCGCTCCCTCAGTACTGACCCTCCGACAGTGCAGCGCTCCCTCAGTACTGAGCCTCTGACAGTGCAGCGCTCCCTCAGTACTGACCCTCTGACAGTGCAGCGCTCCCTCAGTACTGAGACTCTGACAGTGCAGCACTCCCTCAGTACTGACCCTCCGACAGTGCAGCGCTCCCTCAGTACTGAACCTCTGACAGTGCAGCGCTCCCTCAGTACTGGCCCTCTGACAGTGCAGCATTCCTTCAGTGAAGGGGAGGTCGTATCTCACAAACTTGATCGAGTTTTTCAAGGAAGTGACAAAGATGATCGACGATGGAAGGGCAGTGGATGTTATCTACATGGATTTCAGTAAGGCCTTTGACAAGGTCCCTCATGGCAGACTGGTACAGAAGGTAAATCGCACGGGATCAGAGGTGAGCTTGCAAGATGGGTACAGAATTGGCTTGGTGACAGAAGACAGAGGGTAGCAATGGAAGGGTCCTTTTCTGAATGGAAAGCTGTGACTAGTGGAGTTCCGCAGGGATCAGTGCTGGGACCTTTTCTGTTTGTAGTATACGTAAATGATTGGGAGGAAAATGTAACTGGGCTAATTAGTTAATTTGCAGACGACACTAAGGTTGGTGGAGTTGCAGATGGTGAAGAGGATTGTCAAAGGATACAACGGGATATAGAACGGATGGAGACTTGGGCGGAGAAATGGCAGACGGAGTTTAATCCGGACAAATGTGAGGTAATGCATTTTGGGAGGTCTAATACAGGCAGGAATTATATAGTAAATGCCAAAACCCTTAAGTGCATCGACGGGCAGAGGGATCTGGGTGTACAGATCCATAGGTCACTGAAAATTGCAATGCAGATGGATAAGGCAGTCAGGAAGGCACATGGATTGCTTGTCTTCATTGGCAGGGGTATTGAGTATAAAAGCTGGGAAGTCATGCTGCAGCTGTATAGAACCTTGGTAAGGCCACACTTGGAATATTGTGAGCAATTCTGGTCGCCTCATTACCAGAAGGATATGGAGGCATTGGAGAGGGTGCAGAGGAGGTTTATCAGGATTCTGCCTGGTCTGGAGGTTATTATCTATGAGGAGAGGTTGGAGAAAATCGGATTTGTTCTCACTAGAGCGACGGAGATTGAGGGGTGACTTGATAGAAGTTTACAAAATTATGAGTGGCATGGACAGAGTAGATAGTCAGAAGCTTTTTCCCAGGGTGGAAGAGTCAATTACTAGGGGACATGGATTTAAGGTGAGAGGAGAAAACTATAGAGGAGATGTGCGGGGCAAGTTTTTTACGCAGAAGGTAGCGAGTGTCTGGAATTCGCTGCCAGAGGAGGTAGTGGAAGCAGGTACAATAGTGGTGTTTAAGAGGCAGCTTGACAAATACGTGAATAGGATGGGAATAGAGGAATACGGACCCCGGAAGTGCAAAATGTTTTAGTTTACAGGCAATAAGATTGGCGCAGGCTTGGAGGGCCGAAGGGCCTTTCCTGTGCTGTACTTTTCTTTGTTCTTTGTTCTTTGTCAGTACAGGCAATCCAACAGTGCAGCACTCCCTCAGTACAGATCCTCCAACAGTGCAGCACTCCCTCAGTACAGACCCTCCAACAGTGCAGCACTCCCTCAGTACAGATCCTCCAACAGTGCAGCACTCCCTCAGTACAGACCCTCCAACAGTGCAGCACTCCCTCAGTACAGACCCTCCAACAGTGCAGTACTCCCTCAGTACAGACCATCCAACAATGCAGCACTCCCTCAGTACAGACCCTCCAACAGTGCAGCACTCCCTCAGTACAGACCCTACAACAGTGCAGCACTCCCTCAGTACTGACCCTATGACAGTGCAGCACTCCCTCAGTACTGACCCTCTGACAGTGCAGCACTCCCTCAGTACTGACCCTCTGACAGTGCAGCACTCGCTCAGTCCTGGCACTGGGGAGTTTCAGTCTACTCTGTGGGGCAGGCATCTCCTGAATGGGGTCTTGAACCCCACAAAATTCTACAACATTCTGGCTCCCTGAGTTCGGCTGTGAAACCCACTGACCCACAGGAGAAACTCCTGGTCAATGACTGTCCACCTGTGAGCAGAAATATCACCACAGGGTCAGGACTCAAAGGGTTAACAGTTCACCAACATCTCAAAACATGAGCTGCTCTGTCACTTTGATCCAACTTCCTCATTTTGTCTCACAGTGACACATCAACCCTTTTTAGTTAAATACACAGAGGCAGAAGCACAGGAAGAGGTCATTCAGCCCAAGTAGAGCGTGTGGGCAGTTCCTCCCCAGGCGAGCAGTCGGACAGGTCCTGGGTAAGTAACGGAACGATTGGAATTCACTTCCACGACCAACACCGTCCTTTATTGATGTTGTGACTTTATAAAGACAGATTCCAATGATTGATGCCTTTGAAAGATTTCTATTGATTATTGAGATCTGGGTGTGAGGCTCAAGTCTGTTGTACAAAAAATCTTTCTAGCTCAAGGGATGAGGGAACTGTAGAAACATGAGCTTTGGGATGTCCTGAGGTTGTGAAAGGCGATATAGAAATGCAAGTCCTTTGTTGTTTGTCTTTCTTAAAGCCTTGTAACTCTCTGCAGAGCACCTATCATCCCACAGAGTATCAAATTAGTCAGTGAAGACATTGTCTAAAAGCAGTTCTGATCTCTCGATAGCTGTCGGACAAGAGGTGAGGTCTCATTAACTCCTTTCTCTTTCAGAGTTTGAGAGTTAGAAGCTGAGGAAATATCTGTGAGTGGACAATGTTCGGGAAATCTTAATTCCTCCTGTCACTTCTCCAAGGTAATATCATCGTTAGCTCGGACAGATTTATGGTTCATAGTCTTTGTAAAAGATCATTCTTATTGAGCTGTGATTGGGAACTGATTCAGCAGTGAGCCAGTGTACAAACTCACACCAAGTCCCATTCACCCATCATCCCTAAGCTCTCTGACTCCCTGTCCTACAACATCTCAAACTTAAAATTCAGATCTCTTTGTTCAAATGCCTCCATTGCCTCACACTGCCTCCTTATCTCTGTAACCTCCTGCTTCTCTCCCAACCAACGTCCCAGATCTCAGTGTTACTCCAATTCTGGCCTCTTGACCATCCCCCGATTCCCATCACTCCAATACTGGCGGCCGGGCCTTCAGCTGCCTGGGGCCTGAGCTCTGGAATTCACTCCCTAAACCTCGGGGATGGAGGAGATCAGAGGGTTTCATTTTACTGAGAATCACCACAACCACAGCACAGCTACAGTGAGAATAGACAGAGAGTTCAGCTTCACACTTCCTGTACAGTCTCACCATAGCAACCACAATAAGGAAGTAAAATAACTGAAAGTTAAACCGAAGCCAAACCAGTCAGTGTTGAGAGATGAGATGTTTACACAGTTTCCCTGTGTGTCTTGTAGACACTGTGTTGGGTGGAAGACTGGCTTCACTAAACAGTGTCCTGAGGACCATGAGCCAATGTAGAATGAACTTGTCCACTCCTGTGTCCAGGATTCTCTTCCATCCGTTGTGAAACCTTGGGGAGATCCCTGTGTGTCCTGTAGATGGTCCACACTGCAGCCACTGTGCCCCAGTGATGGAGGGGGTGGATATCGAGTCTAGTGGATCTACAAACCATCCAGAGTTAAATATTGATATTTCTCTCCCTAGTTGGACTGTCACAAGAGCGGAAAGGTGACAATCCACGAGAGGTGACAGCGCAGGAAGGTTCGTGTGTACAGATTCCATGTCATTAGAGTTATCCAGCACATTTGGAAAACCAAGGTGAGGTGGAGTCAGGTTTAATAATGAGAAACAAATTCCTTGGGCTCCCATTGCCTTTCACTCCAAGGATCACAGTCACGAGTTACCACGGTTCCACCATCGGACCCGGCTGTCTGGAGACCTGAAAGATGGCGACTGTTCCCTGATTATAAACAACATCACACGGGAAGATGCAGGACCTTATTTTTTCAGAATAGAATTTGACAATGGTCTGAACCATAACTAATACCCTGTAACCCAGCTTCACGTTTCTGGTAAGTGCTGTGTTATAATTACTCAACAATTCACATTCAACACTCAATGGGAAATAACTCAAACTGTGACGTTTACATATTAACACAATACACAGCTTATTATAACACACTGTCTGATTCTCAATAATGTGGTGATAGCTTCCCGTTCAGTCCTAAAGCAACCTCTAATAATAACTTTAATATCAATGATGAAAAGCATTAACTGTATTATCAGGTTATCCACTCCCATCAATCTCTCCTGTCCTGTTTAAAAGCCTGACGCATCGATAAAAGAAAGATGTGCATTTCTGCAGCGCAATTTACCACCTCAGGAGGATCCAAATCCCTTCACAGCCAATGAAAATGATTCCTGAATTGTAGTCACAGATGTAAAAAACAGCAGGCTTTTTGTGCACAGCAAGATCCAATAAACCACAATGTGATAAATCACCCAGATCACTGAGGAAATGAGAAGCCAGTGTACTCAAACCTCTGGTCTGATGAAGAGTGATACGGACTCGAAACATTAACCCTGTCTTCCTCTCCACTGATACTGTCAGACCTGCTGAGCCTTTCCAGCAATTTTTGATATTGTTTCAGATTTCCAGCATCCGCAGTATTCTGCTTTTAACTCCAATCTCTGGTCTGAGCCTCTTCTCTCATCCAGTGTTTTCAATTCACATGTCTCAGAGTGAACGTGTATTAAGCTGAGTGACAGAAACACTAAAGTCTCAAAGCAGGAAATTCTCTCCTGATCATTGTAACCTCTCAGATCTGATATCATCCTTATAAAAGTGCTTTCTTTTGTGGGACTGTGATTTCTATTTGAACTGATGCTTCATGTTATATTTCTCTAAAAGGATCCATTCTCTGTCTGTTAGATTTCACAGATAAACCCACGATATTCCCTGCTGAAATTATTGCAGGAAAGCGTGTGGATTTAAGCTGCACCTTCAACACAACATGCAATGGAACAGCAGCACCTGTCTTAACCTGGGACACTCCCACTGACGTACCTGGATCAGTCTCAAACACAGTAACTCAGCATAGTGTCACTCTGACCTATACTTCTGTTATGACCCTGACCCCATCACTCAAACACCATGGACACACTCTCAGCAATGTATTTTAGACAGTGCAGCACTCCCTCTGTTCAGACCCTCCGACAGTGCAGCACTCCCTCTGTTTAGACCCTCCAACAATGCAGCAATCCCTCAGTTTACACCATCCAACTTTGCAGCACTCCCTCAGTTTAGACCCTCCAACAGTGCAGCACTCCCTCAGTTCTGACCGGCCGACAGTGCAGCACTCCCTCAGTGCCAACACTCTGACAGTGCAGAACTCCCTCAGTGCTGTCCCTCAAACAGAGCAGCACTCCCTCGCTGCTTATCCTCCATCAGTGCAGCACACCCTCAATACTGACGTGCCAACAGTGCAGCACTCCCTCAGTATTGACCCCCTGACAGTGTAGCACACCCACAATACTGACCCTCTGACAGTGCAGCAATCCCTCAGTGCTGACCCTCCGACAGTGCAGCACTCCCACAATACTGATCCTCCGACAGTGCAGCACTCCCTCAGTACTGACCCTCTGACAGTGCAGCACTCCCCCAATACTGACCCTCCGACAGTACAGCACTCCCTCAGTACTGACCCCCTGACAGGGTAGCACTCCGTCAGGACTGACCCCCTGACAGTGTAGCACTCCCTCAGTACTGACCCCCTGACAGTGCAGCACTCCCTCAGTACTGACCCCCTGACAGGGTAGCACTCCCTCAGTACGGATCCTCCGATAGTGCAGCACTAGCTTAGTATTTATCCTCCAACAGCATTTTTAAATATAAACCCTCAGAGCCATGGTAGAAATTTAAATTTAACAAACAGCAAACAACAGAAGAGAAACATCACAGAGTCATGATGAATTGGCCAACAGTTTGATTTTGTCGTAACGCATTGTGGTATTGCGCACTCATTCCTACTGCCTGTTTACTCACTCCTTTGCTACTTCACCATTTTGTCTCACAGTGACACATCAACCCTTTCTAATTAAATACACAGAGGGAGCAGCACAGCCTGTTCTGTAGATACTTATAGATTAAAATTCTTATTTTGCAGCCAAATTCTGCTTCAAAGACAAAGCTTCATGTTGTCACATTTTCTCCATCATATGAATTCCTGTGCCCGTCTTTATAATAGAAATTTCCAATGTAAACATGTCACATTGTAGTTGCACACTCCTGCCAGTGGTGGTGTCATTCCAAAGCTGTCTCGCTGCACAGACACAGCGAGAAATATTCTCGACGTGTACATGATGTTGTTGTTACACAGACATCAGGCGGAACCTTGGGCAGTGCCTAGAATGCACTTAGGACAGTGCAGACCACGCTCAGAACTGACAGTGCAGCGTTTCCTCAATCCTGACCCTCCGTCAGTGCAGCGCTCCCTCATTACTGTCCCTCTGACAGTGCTGCACTACCTCATTATTGACCCTTTTCAAGTGCAGCACCCCGTCAGCACTGACCTTCTGACAGTGCAGCACTCCCTCATGGCTGACAATCTGACAGTGCAGCACTCCCTCAGCACTCACCCTCCCACAGTGTTGTGCGAGTTGTTTAAATCAAGACTGGTGCCCAAAGAGGGAGGTTTCAATGCTAAATCATTGAAATCGGTGAAAATTATTTTTAGGCTGAGGGGAACAAGACTTAGTTCCTCAAATCCTTTCTTTTGCAATAACACACATTACAATAATCTCTGTTTAAATAAATTCCAGTTAAACTTTGCCATGAAAGG
Source organism: Carcharodon carcharias (assembly GCF_017639515.1). Taxonomy (NCBI): domain Eukaryota; kingdom Metazoa; phylum Chordata; class Chondrichthyes; order Lamniformes; family Lamnidae; genus Carcharodon; species Carcharodon carcharias. Next base: position 78,920 of record NW_024470682.1, read on the forward strand.
ATATCTCCTCACACTCCGCTCTACCTCAGTACTAACCCTCCCACAGTCTGGCACCCCCTAAATACTGACCCTCCGAATTTGCGAAACTCACTCAGTACAGACCCGCCAACAGTTCAGCACTCCCTCAGTACTGACCCTCTGACAGTGCAGCACTCCCTCAGTACTGACCCTCTGACAGTGCAGCACTCCCTCATTAATGACCCCCTTCCAGTGCAGCACTCCCACATTACTGACCCTCAGACAGTGCAGCATTCCCACATCACTGACGCTCTGACAGTGCAGCACTCCCACATTACTGACCCTCTGACAGTGCAGCACTCCCACATCACTGAACCTCTGACAGTGCAGCACTTCCTCAGTACTGACCCTCCGACATTGCAGCAATCCTTCACTACTGGCCCTCTGACAGTGCAGCACTCCCACATTACTGACCCTCTGACAGTGCAGCACTCCCTCAGTACTGACCCTCTGATAGTGCAGCACACCCTCAGTACTGACCCTCTGACAGTGCAGCACTCCCACATTACTGACCCTCTGACAGTACAGCACACCCTCAGTACTGACCCCCCTAACAGTGCAGCACTCCCTCAGAACTGAACCTCCCACAGTGCTGCACTCCCTCAGTACTATAGCCCTGACAGTGCAGCACTCCCTCAGTACTGATACTCTGACAGTGCAGCACTCCCTCATTTATGACCCTCTTCCAGTGCAGCACTCCCACATTACTGTCCCTCTGACAGTGCAGCACTCCCACATTACTGTACCTCTGACAGTGCAGCACTCCCTCAGTACTGACCCTCCGACAGTGCAGCACTCCCTCAGTACTGACCCTCCGACAGTGCAGCACTCCCACATTACTGACCCTCTGATAGTGCAGCACTCCCTCAGTACTGACCCCCCTAACAGTGCAGAACTCCCTCAGTACTGACCCTCCCACAGTGCAGCACTCCCTCAGTACTATACCCCTGACAGTACAGCACTCCTTCAGTAATGATATCAGGGATTGTCAACATGTATCATACGGCCAGAGTCCTGTATTGGGAACTCTATCGCCTGAGTTTCAGCCTCTGAGGTGAGGGGGAGGAGTCTAATCCCATGGAGCCAATGGAGAAGCTTGATGTCTACAGCTGCCCAAATATCATCACATGGTAAACGTTTTGCTGAAATCACAAAACATCCTCGATCTTCTCACTGATTACCCACTTCCTCATTTTGTCTCACAGAGACACATCAACCCTTTCTAATTAAATATACAGAGGGAGCAGCACAGGAAGAGGTCATTCAGCACAAGCAGAGCGTGTGGGCAGTTCCTCCCCAGGCGAGCAGTCGGACAGGTCCTGGGTAAGTAACGGAACGATTGGAATTCACTTCCACGACCAACACCGTCCTTTGCTGATGTTGTGACTTTATAAAGACAGATTCCAATGATTGATGCCTTTGAAAGATTTCTACTGATTATTGAGATCTGAGTGTGAGGCTCAAGTCTGTTGTACAGAACATCTTTCTAGCTCAAGAGATGAGGGAAGTGCAGAGACATGAGCTTTGCTACATCCTGAGGTGGTGAAAGGTGCTATAGAAATGCAAGTCCTTCCTTGTTTTTCCTTCTTAAAGCCTTGTAACTCTCTGCAGAGCACCTATTATCCCACAGACAATCAAACTATTCTGTGAAGACATTGTCCAAAAGCAGATCTGATCTCTCGAGAGCTTTCGGACAAGAGGTGAGGTCTCATTAACTCCTTTCTCTTTCAGAACTTCAGAGTTAGAATCTGAGGAAATATCTGGGAGTGGACGATGATCGGGAAATCTTACTTCCTCTTGTCACTTCTCCAAGGTAATATCAATGTCAGCTCGGACAGATTTATGGTTAATAGTCTTTGTAAAAGATCATTCTTATTGAGCTGTGATTGGGAACCGATTCAGCAGTGAGCCAGTGTACAAACTCACACCAAGTCCCAATCACCCATCACCCCTGTGCTCACTGATACACACTGACTCCCTGTCTGACAGCAGCATTGGAGGAGAGCAGAGATCTCAGAGGGTTTTAGGGATGGAGGAGGTTACAGAGATAGAGAGTGTAGAGGGGGGATGGTGGGGTAAGAAATCAATGATGAGAATTTGAAATTTGAGTCATTGCTGGACTGGGAGCCAGTGTAGGTCAGCGAGTGACAGGGGAGCGATCGGCTGAATAGAGAAGCAGGGATAAAAACTGGGGGATGAGGTCTATCCTGATGTTAGGACTCGGATAACAAATCTCTGAAATTTTGTGTCTTTTGCTGATTATAGTCAGAATTTCCCATGAAGAAAACACAGCAGCTCCTAGAATAGACAGGCTGTTCAGTGTCACACTTCCTGTCCATTGTCACCATGCTAGAAATTTCAAAATGGTTGCAACATAACTGAAAGAGAGAAGGAAGGCAAAGCTGTCTGTGTGTAAAACTGTCAAATATTCTGAGTTATCATGATTGTCTCTGATCTGCTGCAGAGTTTATATTTCACAGAATAATAGCACTTTGCAGCTCAGAGAGAGACCATTGACTCACTGCCTGAAAGGGCGGTGGAAGCAGATTCAACAGGAACTTTCAGAAGGGGAACTGGATAAATACTTGAAGGAGACATTTTGCAGGGCTGTGGAGGAGAGAGAAGAGGTGAGAGTGGGACTTATTGGACAGATCTTTCAAAGACCCAGCACAGGCTCGATGGGCCAAATGGCTTCCTTTTGTTCCGGATCATTCTACAATCTGATAAATTAAGCCCCACACCAATAACTCTTAAGGCTCCCGCTGCAGGGATGGATCTTTGAGAAGAACAGGGAACAAGAGGTTTCTGGTATCATTTTCAATTTTATTGACAATTACATAAGAGTATAGATTTGTTGAATATTTGAGTCTCTAAAGCGTAGAGGTAATCTGCTGTTATGCCCAGATCTTGTGGTGGTAACCTTGTCTGGAGGTGTCTTTAATTGCTCATAGTGATCTGTGGGATTGTCATTCTTGGATGTTGTCCCCGGTTTCAATTGGCATTTTACCCTTGATGCAATTGTGGAGGCATTAAACTAACATGGCAGAGGATGGGATCCCGAGAGGAGGTTCAGCAGAGGGAGATGCACCGCCAAAATTAGAAGAGAGAGCAAATGAACCTGGAAGGCAGAGAAATTATTGGCCAGTTAAGGCAAAAGATAGCGTAGCAAAGTTGGATTGTATTTATTTTAATGCAAGGAGTCTAACGAATAAAGCAGATGAGTTGAGGGCACAAATACCACATGGATGTATGGTGTCATTGCTGTCACAGAGACATGGTTGAGAGAGGGTCAGAATTGGCAGCTCAATATTACAGGATACAGGATCTTCTGGCAAGACAGGGAAGGAGGTAAAAGGAGAGGGGGTATTGCAAGATTGATCAAGGAATCAGTTATTGCAGTGAGGAGGGAAGACATCTTAGGGGGCTCCTCAAATGAAGCCATATGGGTAGAGCCTAAAAACAAATAAGGAGCAATCAGATTGCTGGGAGTGTTCTACAGGCCCCGGGACACTCAGAGAAATAGAAGTGTAGATACAAAGGAAAAATTCAGAGAAGTATAAAAATAATCGGGTTGTAATGGTGGGGCTTTTCACCTTCCCCTACAATAACTGGGTTAGTCATAGTGTGATAGTTTTAGAGGGGGAAGAATTGTTAAAATGCATCCAGGAGAGATTTTTAAGCCAGTACATAGAAGATCCTACAAGAGAGAGGTCCGTCTTGGACTAAATTTTAAGGAATGTAACCAGGCAAGTGGTAGAGGTATCAGTGGGGGAGCATTGTGCAGATAGTGATCATCATTCCATTAGATTCTAGGTTTTTATGGAAAAGAACAAGGATGGGCCAGAAATGTGAGTTCTCAATTGGGGGAAGGCTGATTTTAATAAGATCAAATATGATTTGGCCAGAGTGGACTGGGAGCAGCTACTTTTAGGGAAATCTGCGTCAGAGCAATGGGACTCATTCAAGAAGGAAGTAGGGAGAGGACAGGGCCAACATATTCCAGTAAAGGCAAAGGGTGGGACCAACAAATCCAGGGAACCCTGGATGTCGAGAGATTTACAGGATTGGATAAAGAGAAAAAGGGAGGCTTATGGCAGATACCGAGGGCTCAAAACAGCGGAAGCCTTAGAAGAGTATAGAATGTGTAGGGGGAATGTTAAAAAGGAAATTAGGAGAGCAAAAAGGGGGCATGAAGAAACATTAGCAGGAAAAATGAAGGAAAATCCAAAGTTATTTTGCAAGTACATTAAGAGTAAGAGGATAACTAGGGAAAGAGTAAGGCCCATTAAGGACCATATTGGTAATTTGTGTGTGGAGCCGGTAGACGTAGGTAGGGTTCTAAATGAACACTTTGTGTCAGTGTTCACAAGTGAGAGGGACAATGTGGGTATGGAAATCAAGCAGAAGGACTGTGATATAGTTAAAGACATTAGAATAGAAAGTGAGGAGGTTCTAAGTGGTCTGGCAGGCTTAAACGTATATTAATCTCCAGGCCCGGATGAAATGTATCTCAGGCTGTTGAGTGAGGCAAGAGAGGAGATAGCAGGGGCACTGGCAATAATTTTCAATACCCCTCTGGCCAGAGGAGAGGTACCAGAGGACTGGAGGACAGCCAATGTGGTACCGTTATTCAAGAAGGGAGGAAGGGATAAACCAGGGAACTACAGGCCAGTCAGTCTAACCTCAGTGGTTGGGAAACTATTGGAAGCAATTCTGAGGGACAGAATTAATCTACACTTGGAGAGGCAGGGATTAATCAAGGACAGTCAGCATGGTTTTGTTAAGGGGAGGTCATGTCTGATCAGTTTGATTGAATTATTTAAAGAGATGACCAAGTGTGTAGTTGAGGGCAATGCATTTGACATAGTCAACTTGGACTTCAGCAAGGCTTTTGATAACGTCCCGCCTGGGAGACTGTAAACAAAAGTAAGAGCCCATGGGATCGAAGGCAATTTGGCAAATTGGATCCAGAATTGGCTGAGTGGCAGGAAGCAGAGTGTGATGGTCGAGAGGTGTTTTTGTGACTGGATGCCTGTGTCCAGTGGGATTCCACAGGGATCATTGTTGGGTCCCTTGCTGTTTGTGGTATATTCAAACGGTCTAACCTTGAATGTAGGAGTTTTGATCAGTGAGTTCATGGATGATATGGAAATTGATGGGGTGGTAAATAGTGAGGAGGATAGCCTTAGATTACAGCAGGATATAGACGGGCTGGTCAGATGGGCTGATCAGTGCCAAATGGAATTTAACCTGGATAAGTGTGAGGTGATGCACTTGGGCAGGACAAACAGGACACGGGAATACACAATGAATGGAAGGACCCTGGGAAGTGACAAGGATCAGAGGGACCTTGGTGTGCATGTCCACTGTTCCCTTAAGGGAGTAGATAAGGTGGTTAAGAAGGCATATGGAACACTTGCCTTTATTAGTCGGGACATAGAATATAAGACCAGGGAGGTTATGCTGGAACTGTATAAAACGCTGGTTAGGCCACAGCTAGAGTATTGCGTGCAGTTCTGGAACCCGCATTATAGGAAGGATGTGATTGCACTAGAGAGAGTGCAGAGGAGATTAACCAGGATGTTGCCTGGGCTGGAGAGTTTTAGTTATGAGGAGAGATTGGATAGACTGGGGTTAGTTAACCTGGAGCAGAGGAGATTCAGGGGGGAACATGATTGAGGTGTATAACATTATGAGGGACATAGATAATGTAGACATGAAGGAACTTTTCCCCTTGGTGGAGGGATCAATAACCAGGGGGCATAGATTGAAGGTAAGGGGCAGGAGGTTTAAAGGGGATGTGAGAGAGAGTTTTTTCACGCAGAGGGTGGTGGGAATCTGGAACTCACTGCCTGAAAGGGTGGGAGAGGCAGAAACCCTCATAACATTTAAGAAGTATTTGGATATGCACTTGCGCTGCCATCACATACAAGGCTTTGGGCCCAGTGCATTAATGGGATTAGAATAATTAGGTACTTGTTTGACCGACGCAGATTCAATTGGCCGAAGGGCCTTTATCTGAGCTGTAGACCCCTCTGACTCTATGACTCTATGGGCTGAATTTCCTGCCTGTCGGGTGGGTGGGCCTGGATATTTAAATGGTGCAGGATGATGTCAGGGGTTTCTCCTGATGTCATCCCGCATCATCATAGTGTCGCTGAGCAGGCCCCGCCCCCTGCTCACCAACGGGAAAATTCAGCCCGATGACTCCATGCAACAGGACTGTACGGTGTTTGAGGAGCGGGAATGGATCTGATTTATCCTCGGTTAGGCCTCACCGCTGAGCCTTTGTGTGTAATGACTCCATAGGACCCTGGTCCTGAACAGAAACCTTGGAGATGAAGTCCCGTCCTTTCATTGAGGATACCCTCCATTGTGTTGTGTGGCACTAGCACCATGCTGGATGAGCAGGTTATTGTTGAGTCAATGCCTCTTACTGTCCATTACACCTTTATCACTTTGCTTATGATGAAGAGTAAATTGATAAGGTGGTGATTGGCCAGGTTGGATTTGTCCTGCTGGATTGGACATATCCCTGGGCAGTTTTTCACATTGCAGGTTCAGCAGCCCCTCGGTTCGATGCGCTGTAAAGGACATTGTCCAAGAGCAGGCACAGTGGAGTGTCGAGAGTCACAGTGAAAATCGTGTAGGTGATCTCAAAGCCTTGTAAGGACTCTGCCAGCCAACAGCCTGAGATGGACACACATGTGGACAGTACTGACAAATGCCAATGGGCCTCTCATGTTCTTACCTTGACAGGCTGTCCCCACCATTTCCCACTGCCAAGTTGTTGAAGAATATCGGATCACAAAGAATCCAGTATGATGCCCTGCCTGTCTTTAGAAATGACTCCCCGGGAGATGCCTTGCTCATCCCAATAAGGTCAAGTTGAATCAGGAGATCCTTCAATGATGCTTCCTCAGTTTCTGTAGTTTAGAATCTTCCACCATTCCCTCTTGCAACTGCTGGCATTTGTGTTGTGCTAAATGGACTAGATCAATTGACAGACTTGCATTCTCCAACAGGTGTAATGTTGGAGCTCCTTTGAAACTGCCAATATTGTTGAAACGTTCTGCATATTTCAATGTTATGTCATGAACTGAGGTGAAAGGGTAGTATGTGAAACTGGGACAAACATAAATACATTGGCTTTTGGCCAGACCAGACAATCCTGGCAGTGGGTGGGGCCAGAAAATCCCACCCCTATGGGACATTTTCAGTTTAATTGATGTGCCCAGGGAGATCAATAAAGACAACAATCCACTATTTATTGCCAAGCCACATCAGGATATGTGTGAGAGGTGGAATATCGATCACCGCTCCTCGTCTCGTCGTGTACATCATCGCCATTTCCTGGTTTGTCAGTCACCACATGTATATGTTCCTGATGGGTCATTCTTATTGCTTGAAGGTTCCCTGTTGTGTAGGGTCTGTTTGGATCAGCGCACGGCTCTTTGTAGCTGCATCAGCCTTTGCTCTAGTGCCCTGCCGCTGTCAATGGCCCTTTCTGCCACAAGCCTTGCAGGATTGGTGGAATGCTGGGCATTTCCTTGGTGCCTGCAGAAGGCCACACCTTCCACACGTCTCACTAGGTTTGGATGTTCTAGTGAGTGTGTCAACAATTGATGTTGTACTGAGGACCTGTAAGCTTCGTTGACCTGCGAGGATCACTTCGTATTTATGTCCATCCTTGAGTAGCTCTTCAATGCTATAGGTTTTGGTCTTATCTAGCAGATTTTTTTGGAAGGCTTCCATGGGAGTGGATGCAATCACCAACTCAACAACTCTGTCTGCAGGCTCTGTGTTTTAAATCACAGTGCGTACCCTTTTCTCTACATCAGCTGCTGAAGTGGTCTATGGATTGTGTAGGCTGATGAAATGACATAAACTCTAGTTGATGAATATGCAGTTTAACCTGATTCTGAATCTGTCTTCCAATGTCGTCCATATCTATTGGGGATCCTTTCGCTCTCCTGCTGTTAATCCTGACGTGTTCAGCCTGTGTAGACCTTCATTCCCAATCGCGAGGTGAATTTTTATGACTTGCTCGTCTGGTTCAGTCACACCTGAATCAGGAAACCAGAGCTCTGTACGCTGTTTAAACATTCTGAATTCAGATAGTTGGTCAGCTACATCCCAGTTCAAACTGGGGAATTTCGTGGACATTCTGACAATATTCCTTTGACCTTCCTTCTCCTACAGGACCTGGGATGAGTGTCGCTTTAGCCCCTTTCGTGTGCTTTTCCGAAACTCCGCCCACGAAGACGGGTTGTGGCAGGAACACACCACGGAGTAATGGAGTCTTTGTTTTTTATTCAATTTGCAGTTCAGCAATCTCGAAGCCGCCCGTTATAATCACTAACTTCTCTGGCCTGATTTTTATAATGGTTTTTGTGTGTTTGACTCTCCCTCGCTCACTATCGATCCAGCTCAAACCCTGGTCACTCGCCTTCCCTGACTGAGCTAACCCGCTGCTGGTCCTGGCGATACACGCTGTCCCACTCACTGACCTACAGGCCGTGTGCTGTAATCTCACCACGAAGGATCCGTCTGCTCCCCAGCTCTTTACTTGAGCTCTTTCCCATCACTGTGTCTTCAAAGGTTTCCTGAGCAGTCAGTGCACTGCGATTTCAACCCTCTCTGATGCTGTGTCTCTGTTGTGGTCTGACCAAAGCGTCGAGGGTCGTCTCATCTAATGTAACTCGATCTAAGGCTGTTCACCACGTCATACCTGTACTGAATCTTGCTGCCAGAATGTTTGGCCACTGCTGATTACCATGTTGTGTTTTTATAATGATATAAAGGCACCAGCCACTGATATGGAATTGGGTAAATATATTGTGGGTTCAGTTATTTAGAATAGGGACATGAGAACAGATATACAAGGATAGAAAGCTGGGAGACACCTGCAGCCAAACTGTGTGAGCTGTGTTCTGCTCACAGGCCAAAGTGAAACTTAGACTGGATGGTGTTATCATCCCAGCTGATGTTACTACTGGGCAAGTCAGATCCCAGGGTGGGACTCAGATTGATAGGTCCTAACTTTTATTTTTTATTTAGGAATGTGGAGTGCGGCTACTGAACAGAGTCACAGGAGTCATCTGATGAACTTCTAACTAAAGAATAAAGCATTTATTAAACTAGGAAAGACCAACTATATGACATTACCCCTTCACCCAGACCTATACCTTTACAGATTCATAAGTAGAACGCAAGTTACAATAGCTATCTTATACTCTCATGTTCACACTAAGTACACAGTCCATGTAAACCAATAGACGACCTGTGGTCAGGGACACCACATTCTGAAACTAATTGACAGAACCCACTTGAAACAAATGCTATGGGTCTCTCCTCATCTGACCCCAGACGCTTGTTACACTGTGAGCCAACCAGTCTCACTGAACTGAGATATCCATATGAGGGTTTCCAATCTCCACTCTCCAAGAACTCACTTTGGAATCTTCTCCAACATGACACTTTCACTCAGACACCTTCCACAAGGGGCCACTTTCACTATTTCAAACTCTCCTTCCCATGTTGCTGCCCCCTGGATCGCCACGTGCATTCAGCCTTCCTTCCACGCCCTGTCTCTCCAATGCTCAGCCGTGTCAATGGCACACCAGGATTCACATGGCCGTAGTAATGAGTCACCAACCTGTGGTGTCTCCTAGGATCTTCTGGCTTCTCGCAAGCCTATTTTGCTTTAGGCCTGTGTCCTGCTGCTTTCTCCCTTTATGTTTGGAGCCTTCTTCTGCTCCTCACTCTTAACTTCACTTAACAGGGCCTTTTCCAGATTTGATAAGAAGGTCTTCTTGGGCCCTTTCTCCTGTTCCACTCGATGGTTTTGGTGTCATCTTTACTTTGGGATTTACTATCTGTCCCTCTCCTTTGCTGCTTCTCCTGGCAACTCCTTTCAACAGAACTGAAAGTACTTTTCTGTTTTTCTCTGTCTCTGTGGGTCATTCCCTCTGGATCACTGTTGCTAGGCAACAGAACAGTTTCTTTTACCTTCTGTTTGTTTTGACTTCATAAAAACTCATTAGATAGGTGGCTTCATTTAAAGTGAAACCAAAACTCAAGTTCCCCCTTTTCTAAACATCCAAATACAGAAATACAAACTAAACTTGAACCTAAAGATATACCTTATGCCTAACACACATAAATACACATAGAACTTCCTTAAGCCAACCCAAGTTCCTAAAAATCACATGACGCACTTCCCTTCGAGTGATGTCATGCTGCTATCCCTGAAAGGCATATTACAACAGTGTTATCACTTGGCAGGTGATGTGTGCCAGGCAGACCAAGTCCATGAGAGAAAGATGGTCACACGATCATAATGATTTTTCATTTTTTTATTTATTATGAGATGTGTGCACTGAATTCAGAAGCCATAAGTCCACCAAGACCTTTAGAGATTTAAAAAAATAAATTTAAATATTTGTCATCAAAATAAAAGATTTCAAGAACATGCATAAGACTACAATGACTGCTATAATGACTCCTAAAATTCCTAATTAACCTGACTCCCAGTTACACTCCCTTTAAGGCAACAGACCAAAAATAGATGTTAGATTTAAAACAAACTCAGCAAGAGAACGCAATGTCCTGGACAGTGGAATTCCAAATGGAATTTCCTCAACTTCAGTTCTGTTGGATAGCAGGTTTGTGCACAAACAGGGTCCAGAGGACCATGAGCCAATGTAGAATTAACTTTTCCGCTTGTGTGTCGAATCTCTTCCATCCATTGTGAAAACTTGTGGAGATCATTAGGTGTCCTGTAGATGGTCCACACTGCAGCCACTGTGCCCCAGTGATGGAGGGGGTGGATATCGAGCCTAGTGGATTGAAAAAACATCCAGAGTTAAATCTTGATATTTCTCTCCCCAGTTGGACTGTCACAAGAGTGGAAATGTAACACTCCACGAGAGGTGACAGCGCAGGAAGGTTCGGGTGTACAGATTCCATGTCATTACAGTCATCCAGCACGTGTAATAGGGTGAGAACGTGTCGGAATCTGGTATGTGAAATGGTACACATGGAATACATGGAATACATGGTCTAGAGGGACCATAGCCTTTCACTCCAAGGATCACAGTCACGAGTTACCACGGTTCCACCATTGGACCCGGCTGTCTGGAGACCTGAAAGATGGTGACTGTTCCCTGATTATAAACAACATCAGACGGGAAGATGCAGGACCTTATTTTTTCAGAATAGAATTTGACAATGGTCCGAGCCATAACTATTACCCTGTAACCCAGCTTCACGTTTCTGGTAAGTGCGGTGTTATAATTACTCAACAATTCACATCCAACACTCAAAGGGAATTAATAGTGTTTGATTTGCTTGTTTTTTGACTGTGTTAACCAGCGTCACTATTTTTAATGATTTGTCTATATCTGCTCCCAGATCCATGAGCTTATTGTGTGTGATTGAATCCACATCATAGCTGTAACGTAAACCGAGCTGAGGGGTGATGACACATCCCCCCCCCAAGTGAAGTGTCTCCTCCCCACTACACCTTCCACCCCTCACACTGTCCATGTAAACCCCCATCCCATCTCCAGCCTCTCTTTACCCCTCCAAAGTCCTTCAACGTGTTTCCATCTCCCGAATCCGTTCCCATCGTTCCCGGAAGTCCATGTTTGAATTCCTCCAGTCAGGTTCCCACCCCAGCCACTGTGCTGAAACAGCTCTTATCAAGGTCACAAATGGCATCCTGTGTGACTGTGACAAAGGTAAACTTTCCCTCCTTGTCCTTCTCAATCTGTCTGCAGCATTTGACACGCTCTACACTCCATAAACTTGAGGCCATCCAAAACTGCTGACCACCTCCTTACTCACACCAAGTCCCATTCCCTTATCACCCGCTCTGCTCGATGACCGAGACTGGCTCCTGGTCAAGCAAAGTCTCAATGTCACAATTTTCATCTTTGTTTCCTCACTATCCCTGTAATCTCCTCATCCTCCTCCAGCCCCTACAATCCTCCCTATCTCTGTAATCTCCTCCAGCCCCTACAGCCCTTCCTATCTCTGTAACCTCCTCCAGCCCTCTGCAACCCTCCATATCTCTGTAAACTCAACCTGCCCCTACAATCCTACCTATCTCTGTAACCTCCTCCAGCCCTCTGCAACCCTCCATATCTCTGTAAACTCAACCTGCCCCTACAACCCTCCCTATCTCTGTAACCTCATCCTGCCACTAGAACCCTCCCTATCTCTTTAACCTCATCCAGCCCCTACAACCCTCCCTATCTCTGTAACCTCCTCCAGCCCCTACAACCCTCCCTATCTCTGTAACCTCATCCAGCCCCTACAACCATCCATATCTCTGTAACCTCATCCAGCCCCTTCAACCCTCCTTATCTCTGTAACCTCCTCCAGCCCCTACAACGCTCCCTATCTCTGTAACCTCATCCAGCCCCTTCAACCCTCCTTATCTCTGTAACCTCCTCCAGCCCCTACAATCCTCCCTATCCTTGTAAACTCCTCCAGCCATCTACATCCCTCCCTATCTCTGTAACCTCATCCTGTCCCTACAACTCTTCCTATCCCTGTAAACTCCTCCTGCCCCTAAAACACTTTCTGCCCTTGCAAATTCCTCCAGTCCCTACAACCCTCCCTATCTCTATAAACACCTACAGCCCCTACCACCCTCCCTATCTCTGTAAAATCCTCCAGCCACTGCACCCCTCCCTATCTCTGTAACCTCCTCCAGCCCCGGCACCCCTCCCTATCTCTGTAACCTCCTCCAGCCCCCTACAACCCTCCCTATCTCTGTAACCTCCTCCAGCCCCTACAACCCTCCGAGATCTCTGCGCTCCTCCAATTCCGGCCTCTTGAGCTTCCCCCGATTCCCATCGCTCCACTATTGGCGGCTGTGCCTTCAGCTACCTGGGCCCTAAGCTCTGGAATTCCCTCCCTGAACCTCTTTGACTCTTTCTCTCTCTCTCTCATTCTCCCTCTCTCTCTCTCTGTCTCTCTCGCTCTCTCTCTCTCTCTCTCTCTCACTATCCCTTTTATCCATCTTTTAAGATTCTCCATGACACCGACCTCTTCTGGTCAGCTGTCGCTAATATCTCCACATGTGTCTGGGTGACATACTTTGTTTTATGGCGCTCCTGTGTAGCACCTTGGGGTGATTTGTCATGTTAAAGTTGTTGTGTAAATATAAGTTGTTGCCCTTTGACCCTCGACCCCAGCTTGAGTCTTATTTTTGAGGGAATGTACAACCTCCTTAGATTTCTGTCCAAAATGTAATTTGATTATTTTTTTTGAGCCAATGCCAAGCCCCGATACCGAGCGAGAGCCTCCTCATTTGCTGAGTTTAAGCTGATGAGTCAGCCCCTTAGTCCGTAGAGGGGACTCTCCTCGGTAATGTGCAGCCTTGTTTGTGTCTCTCCACAAGCGCATGAGGGGTTTGTACAGAGGCTGCAGCGCTGGAGGGGGTCTGCACAGGGGTCCTGGCCTGTCCTGAGCTGGTTTTAGCAAGGACCACTCTGGCCTTGGCAGCTGAAAGCCAGCCATTGGACAGAGGGGGCCTGTCACAAGGAGCCTGTTAGTCACTCCACCCCGTGTCTCCTGTGCTCGGATCCAGACCATGTTGGCTGGTGGATCTGGCTCAGGAAGGGTCCTCCCCATGGGACCCCCAGATGGAAGGTGGGTCGAGCAGATCATTCACTTGCATGTTTATTCTGCAGCTTTGATATTTTAAGATGCTAAGAATGTAGGAACATAAGAAATAGGAACAGGGGCAGGCCATTCGGCCCCTCGAGCCTACTCTCGCTGATCTGATTAAAAACAACATCAGACGGGAAGATGAAGGACCTTATTTTTTCAGAATAGAATTTGACAATGGTCCGAGCCATAACTATTACCCTGTAACCCAGCTTCACGTTTCTGGTAAGTGCTGTGTTATAATTACTCAACAATTCACGTTCAACACTCAATGGGAAATAACACAAACTGTGACGTTTACATATTAACACAAAACACAGCTTATTATAACACACTGTCTGATTCTCAATAACCTGGTGATAGCTTCCAGTTCAGTCCTAAAGCAAACTCTAATACTCACTTTAATATCAATGATTAAATGTATTGACTGTATCCATCAATGTTATCAGGTTATCCACTCCCACTGATCTCCCTAAACCTGTTTGAATGTCTTTCATATCGACAAAAGAAAGATTTGCATTTCTATAGTGCCTTTCACCACCTCTGTACGTCGCAAATGGATTCACAACCAATGAAATAATTCTTGAAATGTAGCCCTTGTTGTTATATGGGAAACACAGCAGCCAATTTGTGCACAGGAAGCTCCCAGAAACAGCAATGTGATCAATAACCTGATCATCTGCTTTAGATGCCGGTTCAGTGATTGGTTCAAATGTTTTCTCTCCTGCTGGGGACAGGATAGAATTTAAATCTGTCAGATTTCGGAGAAAGTAACAAGCCGGTTTGCCAGGAACTGTGAGCTGATCCCCCACCCTCACCTGGGATTGTCAATTCAATTGTCTCGAAGTGGAAGTGAATTCATCTGAGTGACAGAAACTCCACTAAGTCTGAAAATAGGAAATTCTCTCCTGATCATTGCAACCTCTCAGATCTGATATCATCCTTGCAAAAGTGCTTTCTCTTGTGGGACTGTGATTTCTATTTGAACTGATGCTTCACATTATATTTCTCTAAAAGGATCCATTCTCTGTCTGTTAGATTTCACAGATAAACCCACGATATTCCCTGCTGAAATTATTGCAGGAAAGCGTGTGGATGTAAGCTGCACCTTCAGCACAACGTGCAATGGAACAGCAGCACCTGTCTTAACCTGGGACACTCCCACTGACGTACCTGGATCAGCCTCAAACACTGTAACTCAGCATGGTGTCACTCTGACCTATACTTCTGTTCTGACCCTGATCCCATCACTCAAACACCACGGACACACTCTCAGCTGCAGAGTGAGATATCCATCTGTTTCATCGGAGCGGACCCTCGTACTAACTGTGCAAGGTAAGTATGGACACCCTTCATTCTATATTAGCTGTAATAGAATAAAATGTGCAGAGAAAGATCCCACAAACATCACTTGGTTGAAGACAAAACTGGTCTTTTTTTAATGAGTTATATTGACCAGGGAGGGCTCTTTCTTGTAATGACCCTTGGGATTGTTTATCCCTACCTGATAGGGCAGAGGGGGCCAAGGTTGAGACTATCAGTGTGTGGCAGAGAATGAACATGGAGCAGTGGAGGGATTCATAACTATCACTGTGGAATGTGAGTGTGGAGATACATTTGTTTGTTTGTTGTCACCGTGGTCTCCATGGAGCCATTGGGATCGTATTGTTTTTAATCCAGTTTTCTTCAATCCTCGCTCAGTCCACGTTATCCACACATCCAATCTTTCCTCTCCCTTTCTGTTTTTGCTCTCAGTTTCTCCTTCAATGGTTGTCAGGACAAGGCAGTCAGGTCTTCGTTTCCAATCTCCGTACTTGATGACCTTTCTCTCTCTAACTGTCCTGAACAACCCTTTTAATTGCTGAATGTCTCCTCTTGATCTAAGCCACTCATTGGTCTTTCCGTCCATCCAGCTGATTCTGAGCATCTGGCAGCATCTGTGGAGAGAAAGACAGGGTTAGCGTTTCGAGTCCGTATGACTCTTCTTCAGAGCTAAAGGGAAGTAGACATGTGGTGAAATATATCCTGTCTAAGGGGGGGGCGATGGGACAGGTGGAGCTGGATAGAAAACCAGCGATAGGTGGAGGCAATGGAGAGATTGTGAAAGATGTCATAAACAAAAGGTCAAAGGGTTGTTAACAGTGGTGGTATTGGATAAAGGAGGTGCTAATGGTGACATTAAGCAGAGTGTGATAATGGGCGGACCAGGGGGTAAGCACTCTGGAAAGAGACAGGTGGCCCTCGTGGGGGTGTGGAAGGGGGAGGGGACGGTGGAGGGAATAAAGATCGAAAATAGACTAAAATCTGTGGATAAAACAATCAATAAAAATGGAAATGAATTTCAAATAATAATATTGAAAATAAGTGGAAAAAAATTAACAAATAAAACAATTAAAATGAATATATAAAAAAGGGGGTCAAAAAGCAGTGAAGATCGAGGAGAGAGTTCATGATCCGAAATTGTTGAACTCAATATTCAGTCCGGAAGGCTGTAAAGTGCCTGGTCGGAAGATGAGGTGCTGTTCCTTCAGTTTGTGTTGAGCTTCACTGGAACAATGCAGCAGGCCAAGGATAGACATGTGGGCATGAGAGCAGGGTGGGGTGTTAAAATGGCCAGCGACAGGGAGATCTGGGTTATGATTGCAGACAGACCAAAGGTCTTCTGCAAAGCAGTCACCCGATCTGCGTTTGGTGTCTCCAATGTAGAGGAAACCGCAGTGGGAGCAGCAAACACAGTAGGTTAAATTGAGGGAAGTGCAAGTGAAATGCTGCTTCACCTGGAAGGAGTGTTTGGGCCCTTGGATGGTGAGAAGGGGGGAAGTAAAGGGGCAGGTGTTGCACCTTCTGTAATTACATGGGAAGATGACATGGGTGGGCGTTGAGGTGTTGAGGGTGATGGAGGAGTGGACCAGGGTGTGCTGGAGGGAATGATCCCTATGGATTGCCAACAGGGGCCGGTGAAGGGAAGATGTGTTTGGTGGTGGCATCATGCTGGAGTTGGGGGAAATGGCGGAGAATGATCCTTTGAAAGCGGAGGTTGTTGGGGTGATAAGTGAGGACAAGGGGGACCCTATCATGGTTCTGGGAGGGAGAGGAAGGTGTGAGGGTGGATGCGTGGGAGATGGGCCAGACATGGTTGAGGGCCCCATCACCCACCGTGGGTGTGAAACCTAGGTTAATGAAGACGGAGGACATGTCAGAAGGGCTGTTTTGGAAAGTGGCATCATCGGATCTGATACGACGGAGGTGAAGGAACTGAGAGAATGGGATGGAGTCCTTACAGGAAGTGGGGTGTGAGGAACTGAATTCGAGATCTGTGTGGGGGTCAGTGGGCTTGTAATGGATATTGGTGGAAAGTCTATCACCAGAAGTTGAGACAGGGAGATCAAGGAAGGGAAGGGAAGTGTTAGAGATGGACCATATGAGAATGATGGAGGGGGGAAAATTGGAAGCAAAATAGATAAATCTTCCCAGGTACAGATTGAGCATGAAGCAGCATCGAAACAGTCATCGATGTTTCGGAGAAAGAGTTGTGGGAGGGGATCTGAACTCCACACTAGAGACTGGACTTGGAGGGTTTCTCAGCTGAAGGCACAGCCACCAATGGTGGAGAGATGGGAATGGGAGAATGTGCAAGGAATTGGAGGAGCGCAGAGATTTCGGAGAGCTGTGGGGTGTGGGGATTGCCTGCTGATTGTTCTCTGTCCTTGTTCCAGATCCCCCACAGGAGACGATGGTGTCCATCAGCAGATCCTCAGGTGGGATAAGAGAGGGAAGCAATATCACATTAACCTGCTCCAGTGAAAGTGTCCCACCGATATCTCATTACACCTGGTTCAGGATCGAGGGGAACACCAGCACCCAGTTAAACACAAGTAGCCGCTCTCTCTCCTTCACTCCTGTAACACGGGAGAATGATGCAGGTTTCTACTGCACAGCGAGGAACCCAGTGGGTAACAGCACCTCCAACATTACACAACTGAACGTACAATGTAAGCATTTTACTCCCCCTGTCTCTGCTTAAAACTCAAACACTTTCTGTCTGAGGGCAGCTTCCTTGCTGTGGTTTAGCATAACTAGCATCACCTCCCTGCTTTTTTCACCCTGTGCCTCTCCGAGATACATAAGGAGATATTAGAACAGGGACTGAAAGCTCAGAGAAAGAGGCCGGATTTCAAAGAGTGTCTGAAATGAGGAGAGAGATAGAAATGGAGAGGTTTACGGAGGGAATTCCAGAGCTCGGGGCCCAGGCAGCTGAAGGCACGGCCACCAATGGTGGAGCGATAGGAATCAGGGGATGGTCAAGAGGCCGGAATTAGAGGAGCGCAGAGATCCCGGAGAGTTGTAGATGCTGGAGGAGATTACAGAGATAGGGAGGGTTGTAGGGGCTGGAGGAGGTTACAGAGATAGGGAGGGTTGTAGAGGCTGGAGGACGTAACAGAGATAGGGAGGGATGTAGAGGCTGGAGGAGGAAACAGAGATAGGGAGCGTTGTAGGGGCTGGAGGAGGTAACAGAGATAGGCAGGGTTGTAGAGGCTGGAGGAGGTAACAGAGATGGGGAGGGTTGTAGGTGCTGGAGGAGGTAACAGAGATAGGGAGGTTGTGGGGGCTGGAGGAGGTTACAGAGATAGGGAGGGTTGTGAGGGCTGGAGGAGGTTACAGAGATAGGGAGGGTTGTGGGGGCTGGAGGCGGTTACATAGGTAGGGAGGGGTGTAGGGATGGAAGGTGGTTGCGGAGTTAGCGAGTTTTATAGGGGCTGTAGGAGGTTACAGGGATAGGGACGGTTGTGGGGGTTGGAGGAGGTTACAGAGATATGGAGGGTTATAGATGCTGGTGGAGGTTACACAGATAAGGAGGGTTTTTGGGGCTGGAGGAGGTAACAGATATAAGGAGGGTTATAGGTGCTGAAGGAGGTAACAGAGATAGGGAGGGTTGTAGGGGCTGGAGGAGGTAACAGAGATAGGGAGGGGGTAAGGAGGAATTTGAAACGATGTGAATTTTAAAATTGTGGCATTGCCGGACCGGGAGCCAGTGCAGCTCAGTGACCAACAGGGAGTGATGTGTGAACGGGACTCGGTGTGATTTAGGACAGGGGGACAGCAGAGTTTGGGATGAGCTGATGTTTATGGAGAGTGGAAGATGGGAGGTCGGGCAGGAGAGTGTTGGGATAGTCGAGTGCGGAGGTAACAAAGGCAGGAATGAGGGTTTCAGTGTGAAGATTCTATCTTACGCTCTAACTTTGTTATGACGTAGGCTCATTGTTGTACTTCCCTCCTCAGATAAGCCGGAGATTTCCCAGCAGTCGCAGTGCACTCGGAGGTCAGAGGGGGTCACCTGCGTCTGTGTGGCCAACTCCAACCCACCCGGAGACCTCACATGGCACCTGCCCAGTGCCAACATCAGTGGTAACCAAACACAAGGAGGTTTTGTGTCCTGGCAGGTCAGAGATGGGCATATGGTGACTGGTTCCCTCACCCTGATGAGACCCCGGGATGAGGAGGGAGTGATGGCATCCTGCTCGGTTCAAAACCCACATGGGGAAGCCATGTTCAAGGTGTATCTGTGGGTCAAATGTGAGAGAATCGCTCAGGATCGATCTCCACTCAGCTGGATTGATCCCTAAACTCGAGAATTCCCTCCCTCAACCTCTCCACCTCTCTCTCTACCTCCTCTAAGATGCTCTTTACAACTTACCCCTTTGACCAAGCTGTGAATCGCCTGACCTCATGTGACAATGGCAACACTTGGTCAAATTGGAGCCAGGCCGTTCAGGGGGTGATGTCAGGAAGCACTTCTTCACACAAAGGGCAGTGGAAATCTGGAACTCTCTCCCCCAGATAAGCTGCTTCATTGGGTGCAAGATAGAAAGCTTTGACACAATGTCCTTTCTCAGCAATACTCAGGTTCTCCTCCCCAACAACAAAATATTATATTTCAATATTACATAGATTACATCGAGAAAAATTATATGTAAATGTTACATAGATTACGTAGAGAAATGCAACAGCTGATTTGTGCAGAGCAAGATCCCACAAACAACAGCGTGAAAATGAGGTGATAATTGATTATTTTAGTGAGGTTATTTGATACATATGTATAGAAATTAAAGATATAATTACACATTTAGGGAGGGAAACCTGTCCATTTGAACAGGTCTGGGTGTATATGTGACTCCAGTCTCAAACACCAACATGGTTAACTCTTACCTGCCCTCTGAACTGCTCTCCCAGTTTGGGTCAAACCAGTGGTTCAGGAGGAAGTACCCCCAGCACCATCTCAAGGGGAAACTAGGGATGGACAATAAATGTCAGCATTGCCCGAGAATGAGTATTTAAACATTGAGTGAGTGTATCGCTTCTCGAGATACATCGGAGCATCATTCTAAACCTGTAGTGCAGTAATTAATGGCTGTTTTTACAGGTAGAGACTCCAGTAAATGGACAGTAGGATTGCTCACGGCTGGGATCGTGTTGAGTGTTTTACTGGCTGGAATCTTCATCTTCATCTGTGTGAGAAAGTAAGTCTGAAGATTTAACTTGATTTTAATATAAACATTTGCTTAGGACTAATTGGACAGATTTTACAAAGGGCCAGCACAGGCACGATGGGCTGAGTGGCTTCCTCCTGAGCTGTGAGATTTTAAATCCTTACATCGAATGTGGCTGTCACTGGTGAGGCCGCTTTTAATTGCCCATCTCTAATTGCCCCTTGAGAAGGAGGTGGTGAGCTGCCTTCTTGACCCGCTGCAGTCCATGTGGTGTAGGTACACCCACAGTGCTGTTAGGGAGGGAGTTCCAGGAGTTTGACCCAGCGACAGTGAAGGAACAGTGATATATTTCCAAGTCAGGATGGTGAGTGACTTGGAGGGCAACTTCCAGGTGGTGGTGTTCCCATGTGTCTGCTGCCTTTGTCCTTCTAGATGGTAGAGGTCGTGGGTTTGGAAGGTGCTGTTGAAGGAGCCTTGCTGAGTTGCTGCAGTGCATCTTGCAGATGGTACACACACTGCTGCCACTGTCTGTTCGTGGTGGAGGGAGTGAATGTTTAATGTGGTGGATGGGGTGTGGATCAATCGGGTTGCTTTGTCCTGGATGGTGTCGAGCTTCTTGATTCTGTGCTTTGTGCAGAAGTGATTTAAAGAGAGAGTCCCAGTCGTTGGTGTAAGGTTACAGTGGGCTCTGTGTCTGTGCTGCACTGACTCTCTGCTATATGATAACCACGGTGTGATATTGTGTTATTGCAGGAGAAGGACAGCGATGGAGGAGAGGGTTTCAGGGACCAGTGACATTGCATTGACCTCCAGTCCACTCTCTGTGAAGCACCAGGTACAGGAACTGTTTACACTCACTCCAAAGCTTCAATCTCAGTGTGTAGACAACACGTGTCCCAGATTCCCAGCCCAGTTACCCACTGATTTGTACCTGTGGAGTCAGCAATGGTTCAGTATCGTGCTGTCTCTCTGTTTTGACATAGCAACCGGTAAAGGCTGTTGTTTAAAATCCCAGAGGGAAACTTTAAACAACTGTCATAACCTATATTTCCCAGTGGAATGTTTGAGATGCAGCTCTAAATTCAGGAACAAGACCACCAGTTCTCAAGATGATTTTATATCAATCTACATGAGACATTTATTAACTTACACTAGTTAAACATATGCACATGTCTACAAGCTAGTATTATCATAACTTTATAACAACTTCCCAAACTAATCTCCTCTAAGACAACCCATAGACTTTAAGCAGACACCAGGCAAAGCATTTTCACCTCACAAATTCCAAATGAGGTTCCTTTCACTTAGGTTCCTTTGCAGACAGGTGTAGGCTTACATCTGCTTTGATGTTACAAGCCTCTGCTCTGCACACACAAAACTGCTCAAGTTATACCCAGCGTTTGAGTGTATTGAAGACGTAGATTGATAGGCTCTTGATTGGTAAGGGGATCAAAGGTTAGGGGAGAAGGCGGGAGAATGGGTTTGAGATACTTATCTGCCATGTATGAATGGTGGAGCAGACTCGATGGACCGAATGGTCTAATTTCTCCTCCTATGTCTTAGTCTTATGGCTTCTCTTTGAAGGTCAATTCGCAATGTATCATCAGGACCTTTGAACTCCATCTCTTCCAATAATAAATCCCCTTTCATCGAATCAATTTTAATGGTAATATAAACATTGATTGGTTTAAGATTTCTCTCTCAGGCTTTGAATGCTTTATTTAAAAATGCAAATTACCACTTTACCTCTTTGTTTGCATCTCAAAACTACTATACATCAAAGCACACAGACTGGCTGGCTTTAATCCAATTAAAATATTCACAGACACACACAAAGACTAAACCTCATTAAATAGACAGTTTGCAATTACAATACAAACATAAATAGATGAATAACACTCTGTCTCTATCCCTCCTCTATCCCTCTCTCTCATCCTCTCTCTGATTACAAGGTTCATGTTATTGAACCTCACACCAGGCACCTGAGTGCAGAATCCAAGCAGGCACTCTCCAGAGCCATTACCGAGGGAGTGTGAGACTGACAGAGGGTCAGTACTGAGGGAGTGCTGCAATGTCAGAGGGTCAGTACTGGGGGAGTTCTGCACTATCGGAGGGTCAGTACTGAGGGAGCGCTGCACTGTCGGAGGGTCAGTACTGAGGGAGTGCTGCACTGTCGGAGGGTCAGTACTGAGGGAGAGCTGCACTAACAGAGTGTCAGTACTGAGGGAGTGCTGCACTGTTGGAGGGTCAGTACTGAGGGAATGCTGCACTGCCATTTGTGGTTTCTTTTATACGATATGAGAGAGAGAATTAAACGAGTCTGCACAATAATTTAACCCTATCATTGCCAGTAAATGATATGAGGATGTCTTCTGTTTCCATTTCTCTGTAGGATGAACAGAACGTGCTGATTACTGAGCCCCAGGACACAACCAGACACACAACTAGCGAGGGGGAGACCCCAGCTCTCCGGGATCTCTCTGAAGGTCCAGTGGGAGTCAATGCTGGACATGGGAACCCCGACAAACCCAATGACCTTCTCTACGCCAACATCAACTTTTCAAAGCTGCCCAGCGGTGACAGGACTGTGCACAGGAGCGAGGACATGGAATACACACAGATCAGGTTCCAGAAAAACTGAGTGTGAAACAGGGAGCGGGGCTGTGGTGTGTGTGCAGCCAACATGGCCAAATAGTAATGAACAGAAATATGATGTTGCTCAACTTTTTT
Organism: Carcharodon carcharias; assembly: GCF_017639515.1. NCBI lineage: Eukaryota > Metazoa > Chordata > Chondrichthyes > Lamniformes > Lamnidae > Carcharodon > Carcharodon carcharias. The sequence continues at coordinate 101,839 of NW_024470682.1, forward strand.
TGATTGGTTCTGAGTGAGCTTTCTGAATGCTGCACCTTTTTCCATGCTGTAAAAGATTGTGAGAAGCTTATGGGTTATGTATAATGCTACATCTGTTAATTCAAGGTGAGGTGAGAGTGACTGCCTTTGACATCAAGGCTGCATTTGACCGAGTGTGACATCTAGGAGACCGAGCAAAACTGGAGTCAATGGGAATCAGGGGTGGGACGAAAGTATAATAATTTACATAATATTTTCCTGGTTTGTTGTAAACTAGGTTTATGGGTGTGAGTGGAGATGGGTCTTTCTGTGTGGCTTAATTATATCTGGAGTCAGGTAGTCTGCAAGCTTGAGATTATCAAAAGAAGCTATATATAGAAATGTACATGAAATGCTAATGAGTGAACATGGAGGCTGTCTTAGCATGTAAGGTGTGAAGGGAATTTGCATTTTTAGATAAGGGAAGGGATTGTTTGGATTTCAAAGGGATGTTGGTCTGTTTACAACGAGGCCGATAAGCAAGGCAAAGGAGTGTGTTTATTTTTCCCAAAGGTTATTGACAACATTGGCAACATGAAAGTTTTTATATTATGGGAAATGTATAATTTCAAAGACATATGGAACAATGCAATTTACATATCAAAGAGAGAGAAACATAAACAAAGGAGAATGAAAGGCTATGCTGGGGACTATGTAAAATCTAACAAAGGTGTGTGAATCAGCCTTGAAGAAGCCTCCAGGCATTTGTCCATAGGTCTGTTATGTTCAGTGACTATAGATCGAGAAAGCCATTTGGAATTCCACTCTCAAGTGTGTACTGTGTTAACTTGCTGGGTTTTTTTTTTAAATCTAAAATCTATTTTGGACAGTTGACTTAAAAGGGTTGTACTGCTCACCTCCCGACTCCCCAACGCCTGTCCACCATCTTCAAGGTTAATTAGGAAGTTTAGGATTTGTTATAATAGTAATCGTATCCTTATGTGTGCGCTTGAAATCTTGCATTTTGTTAACAAATATTAAAATTTATTTTTTAGGATCTCGAAATGTCTTGGTTGACATTACTCCTGAATTCAGTGCACACATCTCATAATAAATACAAATTGCTAAACCGTTGTGATAGTGTGACCAAGTTTCCCTTGTGGATTTGGTCCCCCTGGCACACATCATCTACCACATTATAACAGAGGGAAAACTCTCCACTGGTTGGAGCCATACCCAGCACAAAGGAAGATAGTTGTGGTTGTTGGAGGTCAATCATCTCAGTTCCAGGACATCACTGCAGGAGTTACTCAGAGTAGTGTCCTCGGCCCAACCATCTTCAGCTGCTTCATCAATGACCTTCCTTCCATCATAAGGACAGAAGTGGGGATGTTCACTGATGATTGCACAATGTTCAGCACCATTCACAGTTCCTCAGATACTGAAGCAGTCCATGTCCAAATGCAGCAAGACCTGGACAATATCCAGGCTTGGTCTGACAAGTGTTAGGCAATGACCATCTCCAATAAGAGAGAATCTAACCATCGCCCCTTGATGTTCAATGACATCACCATTGCTGAATCTCTCACTATCAACATCCTGGGGGGTTCCATTGACCAGAAACTGAACTGGACTAGCCATAAAAACACTGCGGCTACAGGAGCAGGTCAGAGGCTGGGAATCATGCAGTGAGTAACTCACTCCAGACTCCCCAAAACCTGTCCACCATCTTCAAGGCACAGGTCAGGAGCGTGATGGAAGACTCTCCACTTGCCTGGATGAGTGCAGCTCCAACAAGATTCAATAAACTCAACACCACTCAGGACAAAGCAGCCCCGGTAGATTGGCACCCCATCCACAAACATTCACTCTCTGCACAACCGACACACAGTAGCAGCAGTGTGTGTACCATCTGCAAGGTGCATTGCAGGAACTCACCAAGCCTCCTTAGGCAGCACCTTCAAACACACGACCACTACCATCTCAAAGTACAGGGCAGCAGACACATGGTAACACCACCGCCTGGAAGTTACCCTCCAAGTCACTCACCATCCTGACTTGGAAATATATCGGCCGTTCCTTCACTGTCCCTGGGTCCAAATCCTGCAACTCCCTCCCTAACAGCTCTGTGGGTGTACCTACACCACATGGACTGCAACAGTTCAAGAAGGCAGCTCACCACCACCTTCTCAAGGGCAATTAGGGATGGGCAATAATTCTGGCCTAGCCAGTGCTGCCCACATCCCATAAATGAATATAAAATACAAGCAATTAAAATGCTCAGACATTTCTGTACATTGTTTATCCAATGAAATACCATACTCTAGTGAATAATTCCATTCTCCAAGGCACCATTTCCTGTTATCACATGCCCTTTTCATTATTTACAATCATGTACCTTCATTTGTAATGTAACATTCCCATGTAAACATGTCACACTGTAGTTACACCCTCCTGCCAATGGCGGTGCTCTAGTTTCATAGTTTTACCTCTCAGAGGCTGGAGGAAATATGCCCACTGTGTTTACAATATTAGAATCACTCAGGGGTGACCAGGGGATTCTTTAGGTCATGTTTACGATGTTGTTAAGATACAAGAGGCCAGTGGGATTTTTCCTACTGCGTTTACAATGTTGTTAAGACAGGATTCGGGTGAAAGATGACCTTCAACCCATCATCCCTCTCATGCCGAGAGGGAACAATAGCCTTAAGACAGGTCCTGGCAGTTTGTGGGAACAGTCCCTGTGCCCGATTGGATAGGCTCAAAGTGAACCCAATGTTGGGTCTTGAGCCTCAAGATCCTGGAACAGGCACAGAGTGGACACCTCGGATGGATGTCAAAAACCCCATGGACACTTCTCGGGCAAAGTGTAGGGGGTGGGTACAGTGTCGGGTGGGGCAGTTATCCCCAGTGTCCTGGGACCAATATTTATCCCTAAACCAACATCATTAAAAAGAACAGATGTTCTGGGTCTGTATCCCACTGCTGTTTGTGGGATCCTGCTGTGCAGAAAATGTCTGCCCTGTTTCCTACATTTCAACAGCATCCACTGTTCAAAAACATTTCTCAGGGAATGAAGGACTATCTTTGACGTGCGGATCCCCGTTGTAAAGTAGGAAACACCACAGTCAATTTGCGCACAGCAAGCTCCCACAAACAGCAATGTGAGAATGACCCAGATCATCTGTTTTTAGGGATGTTAGTTGGGGGTAAATATTGGCCCCAGTATTCTAAGGCACTCGATACAGGGTTGAATTTAAGAAGTTTTTGAAGTGTGCGGCACAGTTTTCTAAAGCTTCTCTCAGACCCCACCTGTAGTCACTGGGTTCAGTCCTGGACCCTGCTCCTCAGGGAGGGGATATTGTCCTCGGAGGGGCTGCAGCCCAGAGTCACCAGAACGATCCCGGGGCTGAAAGGGTTAAATCCCGAGGACAGGTTGCACAGACCAGGCTTGTGTTTCCTCGAGTCTCGAAGATTAAGGGGTGATCTAATCGAGGGGTTTAAGATGATTAAAGGATTCAATGGGGGCAATAGAGAGAAACTATTTCCCCCGATGGTGGGGGTGAGGTGAGGGGGGGTCCAGAACAAGGGGGCAGAATCTTAAAATTGCAGCCAGGCCGTTCAGGGGGTGATGTCAGGAAGCACTTCTTCACACAAAGTTGGGGGGGTGGAAATCTGGAATTCTCTCCCCCAGAAAAAGCTCTCGAGACTGGGAGGGGTCAATTGTAAATTTCAAAACTGAGATTGAGAGATTTTTGTTGGGTCGGGGGGGGGTTAAGGGTCACGGAACCGAGGCGGGTGGATGGGGATAAGATACAGATCGGCCGTGATCTAGTCAAATAGAGAAGGAGGCTAGAGGGGCTGAATGGCCTCTTCCTGTTCCTGTGCATCAGGCTCGATAGGGCTGAATGGCGTCAGTGACAGGGAAGGAATGGTGGTATAGCTCCGAGTCAGGGTGGTGTGTGGCTGCGAGGGGAACTTGCAGGTGATGGTGACCCTGGTGCTTCGAGGTGATGGAGGTCGCGGAGGAGGTTGAAGCTTCTGTTCGTTTGCAAAATGGATGAGGAGGGGGATGAGGAGGGGGATGAGGAGGGAGATGAGGAGGGGATGAGGAGGGGGATGAGGATGGGATGAGGAGGGAGATGAGGAGGGGGATGAAGAGGTGGATGAGGAGGGGGATGAGAAGGGTGATGAGGGGGGATGAGGAGGGGGATGAAGAAGGAGATGAGGAGGGGATGAGGAGGGTGATGAGGAGGGTGAGGAAGAGGGGGAGGGAGATGAGGAGGGTATGAGGAGGGGGATGAGGAGGAGGATGAGGAGGGGATGAGGAGGGGGATGAGGAGGGTGAGGAAGAGGGGGAGGGAGATGAGGAGGGTATGAGGAGGGGGATGAGGAGGGGTTGAGGAGGGGGATCAGGAGGGGGATGTGGAGGAGGAGGAGGGGATGAGGAGGTGGATGAGGAGGGGGAGGAGGAGGGGATGAGGAAGGAATGAGGAGGGGGATGAGGAGGGGGAGGAGGAGGGGATGAGGAGGGAGATGAGGAGGTGGATGAGGAGGGGGATGAGGAGGAGGAGGGAGGGGTTGAGGAGGGGGAGGAGGAGGGAGATGAGGAGGAGGATGATGAAGGAGATGAGGAGGGAGATGAGGAGGGGGATGAGGAGTGGGATGAGGAGTGGATGAGGAGGGGGAGATGAGGAGGGGGATGAGGAGGGAGATGAGGAGGGAGATGAGGAGGGGATGAGGAGGGGAATGAGGAGGGGGATGAGGAGGGGATGAGGAGGGGATGAGGAGGGGGATGAGGAGGGAGATGAGGAGTGGATGAGGAGGGGGAGATGAGGAGGGGATGAGGAGGGGGATGAGGAGGGAGATGAGGAGGGGGATGAGGAGGGGGATGAGGAGGGGGATGAGGAGGGGATGAGGAGGGGATGAGGAGGGGGATGAGGAGGAGGATGCAGAGGGGAATGAGAAGGGAGATGAGGAGGGGGATGAGGAGGGAGATGAGGAGGGGGATGAGGAGGGGGATGAGGAGGGGGATGAGGAGGGGATGAGGAGGGGATGAGGAGGGGATGAGGAGGGGGATGAGGAGGGGAATGAGGAGGGGATGAGGAGGGGGATGAGGAGGGGGAGATGAGGAGGGGGATGAGGAGGGAGATGAGGAGGGGATGAGGAGGGGATGAGGAGGGGATGAGGAGGGGGATGAGGAGGGGGAGGGGGAGGAGGAGCCTCTGTCCGTGTGGAAGATTCTGGAAGGGATGAGGGTGAGGAAGTGGCCAATGACAGAGCAGCTGGGGGGCGTGGCCATGTAACCAGGGCTGCCCCTGTGTGGGGCGGGGTCATCGCCAGACGCTCCTTGTGTAAAAACAGATTCTCATAAGCTCCTCCCATCTCCCAATTGCTCTCAGCCAATCCCTGGGGAGACCCTCCCACATAAAGAAGCTCGTCCATTGTCCCCACCATTACTCAAGGGACTGCCCCTCCCCCACAGGGACTTCACCATTGATGGGAAAGCCCATGATGGGCCGAAGGTTCCAGGCTCAGGTAACAGGCGGACAGAGTTTACAGTCGGACACTCGCCTGACAAGACGACGACGTCTCCCCCGAGGCACAGGGACTTCACCATTGACCACCCACCTCTCAAATGGGCCTTTCTGAAGGCCCCGCTTTTTATCGGTGCCCGAGGGACCCGACCCCCACCGGACCCTCCCCTGACCCCTCACCGCTCCGGGGTCACCCAGTCGGACTGCTATTCTAGACCACATCACCCCCTCCCCCACCCCCACCCACACCACCCCGACCCCCACCCCAATCCCCAGCCCCACACCCACCCACACCCCCACCCCCACACCCACACCCACCCCCACCACCCCAACCATATCCCCACCACCCCCACCCCCACCCACACCCCCAACCCCACACCCACACACACCCCCACCACCCCGACCCCCACCCCCACACACCCTCCCCCACCATACCCACCACCACACCTTCCCCCACCACCACCCCTTCCCCCAGCACCATGCCCGACCCACCCACACCCCCCGACCCCCGGACCACACATCGGAATCTGGGACTGACATGTTTAGAGGTGGAGTTGCTGGAGTCGGGAATTCTGCCGTCTCTGTGTTCCCCGACACGGGAGTGAAAATCCGGCCTTAACTTCCACTTTCTAGTGTCTGAGACAAGAGGCAATGAGTGAGTGGACTGACGGTCAGGATTAATGCTGTTAATCTGTGTTTGAGGGGCTGTGAATTCTCGAGGGACTAGTTACTCTCTGAGCTGCAGCTTCCAATTCCTTACTTGATGCCGTGCATGTGGGGTTGGTAGATTTTTTTTAAATCCACAGGCAGTTCACAGAAACCCACAGGAAACCCACAGAGAGACAGTCACTGGGAAAACCACTCACTCCTTGTGGTTTCACCTTTTAACCACATCCTGTCTGTGTGGCTTAAATGTTAAGCACACCGGCCACACTCAGGGAGGTTTCACTCTGTGAAATGCTCTCGCTCTCTCTCCCAAACATAGACACGCACACACACAGACACACACACACACACACACACACACAGACACACACATACACATATACATACACTTATACACAGAGACACAAACGCACTCACTCACATACACACTCACTTACACACACAGACATGCACACACACATACACAAACACACATACACATGCTCACACACTTATAGACAGACACAAACACACTCACATTCTCACACACACACATTCACTCACACACATGCACAAACACACACAAAGACAATATCCCAATAACAGCAAACTGCGATTAAGAGCTTTCTACAACTTAACTAATAGACCAAAGGCGTATTGTACTGTCTAAAAGTGACCTGTTTTTCAAAGAAATACAAGATTGTACACAGATCAAAAATGGCTGACACAAGTCATCTGATTGCTGATACTGTGAAGTTGATCACTTCTCTGGAAAGGTTCAAATGAATTGCACTGCAGACCTGTTGCATGGAAGTTCATGCCTGGGGTGTGTCAGGGTCCACTTCAAACAGGGACACTCTTAAAAGGAAGGCATTAAAATGCACAGTGCTGGACTTTGATCAGCTGTAGTTCTATCAAAACAGTGGGAACTGCTCATCAAGCGGATAATCATCAGCCATTCAAAACTCCCTGTGGAGGATGCAAGACCCACATCTCCTGTTGATTTATATCTTGAAATGCATCAAATGTTTTGGAGATGCAAAGATAAGAAATGGGAATACTTGGCCTTTAACAATGAATGCAAAACATGCTGATCGAAAACCCTTTCGGGAATATACAGACAGGAGTTTAACAAATGGTTCTGCCAAGCAGATATAAGAGAAAGGAGGAGGAAAAAGAAATATGACAGTCATCTAAAAACTCTGCTAGAAAAGAACAGAATGATTTCTCCCTCTCTCCCTGTCTCTCTCTCTCTCCATCTCCCCCCTTCTTTCTCTCTCTCTGTCTGAAGCTAACAGAGTGTCTTCAATAATGTGCAAGTCTGAACCAGATGAAATACAGGAGTCGACAGCAAACCAACTAATTTAAAACAGCTTCAACCTTCACAAACTATGCTGCAGTATAAGCTAACAACTCTTTTAATTTTTTAATTGGACTCCATAATTATTTTACCTCTGATATCTGTGTGTGTGTTTGTGTGTGTGTGTGTGTGTGTGTGTGTGTGTGTGTGTGTGTGTGTGTGTGTGTACCTTACTGTGTGAGCGTGTGTGTGTGTCTGTGCCTGTCTGTGTCTGGGTGTCAGTGTGGTGTGTGTCTGTGCCTGTCTGTGTGTGTGTGTCAGTGTGGTGTGTGTCTGTGCTTGTCTGTCTTTGTGTGCGTTTGTGTGTGTATGCCTGTGCATCTGTGTGTCTGTGTGTGTGTGCCTGTGTGTGAGCATGTGTATGTGTGCCTGTGTGTGAGCGTGTGTATGACTTGTTATGGAAATTGCATTTGGGGGAAACTATATTTAAAACCCTTTTTGCAACCAAGCATGGGGGTTGAATAGAAAGGGAGCCAGTTCACTCCCCGTCACCCAGTTGTAACAACATTCACACACACACACACTCTCGCACACACACATTCACACACACTCACACACAATCACACCCACATACCAACACACAAACACACACAAACAAAGATAATGTCCCAATGACAGGAAACTGCGACTGAGTGACAGCATGTCAGGAATATATAATAATCTCCATAATGTTATTTGAATTTATTGTAAAATAGAGTCCATGTCTCTGTGTCCAGATGTGTCTGTGATGTGTTTGTGTGAGACTTATTGGAATTAGAGGAAGCTGGTCTGGGTGTTTTGATGTAAGAAGAGAAGTTAGGTTTGAACTGTTAATTAGGTAAACATGGGGAAGTTTTAGAATGTAAAGTGTAAAGGAGGCAATTTGCATTATAATTTAAACCAAACGAGATTGTTTTCAAAGGAGAGAAATGTGTCACCGAGCCAGGTGAAGATAAGGAACAGTGTGTTTATTTTTGCCAAAGATTACTGGTAAAATTTAGGGCTATGAGAGATTTGTATTATTACAAAAATAAAGTCCAAAGACAAAGGGAAACAATGGGAATTTGCATTCAAAGGGGAAATTATGTATCAAGGAGTGAAGGCTGTGTGTAAGGGTTGGTGATTTTAAGATCTTACAATGATGAAAAGCCTTCAGCCTGCATGTACCAAGCTTCTGCCTCCAGGGACTGAAGTTAAGAGAATTCACTTTGAACTCAACTGTTCAGAGTATCGTTTACTGTTCCTGGGACATTTAAAATCTCTGTGTTTTACTGTTGCCTTAACAGAGCTAACAGAGAGTCTTCAACAAAATGCAAATCTGAATCAAATCACCACCAGGATGCCACAGGTAACCAATTAACCTTGAACAGCTGCAAACTTCAACAATCTACACCTCAAAGACAAGCAAAGGTATTAACCATATATTCTTTCAAATTTTTGTCGGACTCTAACTTTTTAATTCTGACATGTGTGTAAATGGAAGTTAAATTAATTAAGGGATTTAGAAGTTATTATAGTAGTAATTTATAGACAGATGTGAATGCTTAAAAAACATTTTTTCTTGTTAATCAATGTTTAATTTAGTTTTATAAAATCCTCTTACACTGAAAAAAGGGTGAACTCTATTGTAAAGTGCTTTGGGACATCCAGAGATCATGCTATACAGAAGAGATTTGACTGGAGTAGCAAGTGTTTTCCTTACAGGAGAAGGAGTCCCCAGGGTTGTAGAGTCAATCCTGTCAGATGAATGACTAACTGGAGACACTTCAGGGAGCTGACGTAATTCTGGAAATGTTCAGTTTACCAGGATTGGAGGAGAGATGATCTCCCTCTCCTGACTGCATCAGACAAGTGGTGAACCTGTTGAGGTGAACAGAATTATCTGTTAAACCTCTTAACCTCATTACTACTGAATTCAAAGCCCACATCTCAAAACATACAAGTTGGAAATTAGTTGTGGCAGTTGTTTCAAGTTTCCCTCCGGGATTTGAACAGCTCAGCATTTACCATCTGTTATGTCATAACAGAGCTTCCTTCAACTTAACCAATGTGCCAAAAACGTATTGTACTGTTTAAAGGAGACCTGTTTTTCAAAAGTACAAGATTAGGCACTGATCAAAAATGGCTGTCACGAGTCACCTGATTGCTGATACTGCAAACTTGATCACTTCTCTGGAAAGCTTCAAATGAATTGCACTACAGACATGTCGCATGAAAGTTCTCACTGAGGTGTGTCAGGGTCCACTTGAAACAGGGGCTCCCTTAAAAATGCAAGGTGCTGGACTCTGATCACTGTAGGTCTATCAAGGTAATGGGAACTGCTCACCATGCAGATATTCATCAATCATTCAAAACCCCTTGTGGAGGATGAAATGTCTCCATCTCCTGTTGATTTATATCTTGAAATGCATCAAATGTTTCAGAGATGCAAAGATCAAAAAATGGGCTTACCTGGCCTATAACAATGAATGCAAGACATGCTGATCGAATTCCCTTTTGGGAATATACAGACAGGAGTTTAACAACAGGTTCTGTCAAGCAGATATAAGAGAAAGTAGGAGGAAAAAGAAAGATGGCAGTCACTCAAAAACACTGCTGGAAAAGAGCAGAAATTCTCTCTCTCTCTCTCTCTCTTTCTGAAGCTAACAGAGCTTCTTCAACAAAGTGCAAATCTGAATCAAATCACCACAAGGATGCCACAGGAAACCAATCAACTTTGCAAACTTCAACAATCTACACCTCAAAGACAAGCAAAGGTATCAGTCATATATTCTTTTAAATTTTTATTGGACTCTAACTTTTTATTTCTGACGTGTGTGTGTGTGTCTGTCTCTCTGCCTGTCTGTGTGAGTATGAGTGTGTCTGCCTGTGCGAACGTGTGTCAGTGTGAACATGTGTGAGTGTGTGTGTGTGTCTGCGTGAGTCTATGTGTGTGTGAACGTGTGTGTGTGCATCTGCGTGTGTCTACGTGTGTCTGTGTGAACGTGTGTGTGTATGTGTTTGTGTGTGTCTGTGTGTCTTTGTCTGTGTGTGTGTGTGTGTACCTGTGTGCGTGTGTATTGTTGCATCTTTACTTTTAAGATTATTTAAAAATAGTGATCACGCAAGCCTGGTTTCTAAGGAAATGAAACTGCAAACAATTTACAGTAAAGTGAAACGTACAGGAATAATCGATTTATTTTGAGCTGATGATATATAATTATACATGAGGCATGTTGCTAATTTCAAACATCATCTGAAATATGGCAGGTCTGACAGAGCAGCACTCCCTCAGCGCTCACCCTCCGAGAGTGCAGCACTCCCTCAGCACTGAGCCTCCGACAGTGTGGCACACCCTCAGTACTGACCCTCCGACAGTGCAGCACGCCCTCAAATCTGACCCTCCGAATGTTCAGTGCTGCTTTAGTACTGACCCTTTGATAGAGCAGCCCTCCCTCAGTACTGACCTCCTGACAGTGCAGCACTCCCTCAATACTGACCCTTGAACAGTGTAGCACTCCCTCACTACTGACCCTCTGACAGTGCAATGCTCCCTCAGTACTGACCCTCTGACAGTGCAGCAATCCCTCAGCACTGACCCTCTGACCGTGCAGCACTCCCTCAGTACTGACCCTCTGACAGTGCAGCACTCCCTCAGCACTGACCCTCTGACCGTGCAGCACTCCCTCAGTACTGACCCTCTGACATTGCAGCACTCCCTCAGTACTGACCTTCTGACATGCAGCACCCCCTCATAACTGACCCTTTGACAGTGCAGCACTCCCTCAGCAATGACCCTCTGACAGTGCAGCACTCCCTCAGTACTGACCCTCTGACAGTGCAGCACTCCCTCATTACTGACCCTCTGACAGTGCAGCTCTCCCTCAGCACTGACCCTCTGACAGTGCAGCACTCCCTCAGTACTGACCCTCTGACAGTGCAGCGCTCCCTCAGTACTGACCCTGTGACATTGTAGCACTCCCTCAGCACTGACCCTCTGACTGTACAGCACTCCCTCAGTACTGACCCTCTGACAGTGCAGCACTCCCTCAGTACTGACCCTCTGACAGTGCAGCACTCCCTCATTACTGACCCTCTGACTGTGCAGCGCTCCCTCAGCAATGACCCTGTGACAGTGCAGCACTCCCTCAGCACTGACCCTCTGACAGTGCAGCACTCCCTCAGTACTGACCCTGTGACAGTGCAGCACTCCCTCAGCACTGACCCTCTGACAGTGCAGCACTCCCTCAGCACTCTCTCACTGGGGAGAATCTGCCTGGGTTTTGAGCAGAAATCATGAACAGGTCTTAAAACCACAACCTTCCGTATTAGAGAGAGTGTGTCTGAGAGAGAGAGAGACAGAGGGAGTCTGTGAGAGAGAAAAAGAGTTAGAGAGAGTGTGGTCGTGTTTGAGGGAGAGAGTGTGCTTATCAGAGAGAGTGTGTGTGTGTGAGAGAGTGTGTGTGTGAGAGAGTTTGTGTGTGTGAGGGAGAGTGTGTCTGTGTGAGAGAGTGTGTGTGTGAGGGAGAGAGTGTGTATGAGGGAGAGTGTGTCTGTGAGAGAGTGTGTGTCTGTGAGAGAGTGTGTCTGTGTGAGAGAGATTGTGTGTGTGAGGGAGAGAGTGCATATGTGAGAGAGTGTGTGTGTGAGAGAGTGTATGTGTGTGTGTGAGAGTGTGTGTGTGTGAGAGTGTGTGTGAGAGAGAGTGTGTCTGTGTGAGGGAGAGAGTGTGTGTGAGGGAGAGAGTGTGTGTGAGGGAGAGAGTGTGTGTGAGGGAGAGAGTGTGTGTGAGGGAGAGAGTGTGTGTGAGGGAGAGTGTGTGTGTGAGGGAGAGTGTGTGTGTGTGAGAGAGTGTGTCTGTGTGAGAGAGAGTGTGTCTGTGTGAGGGAGAGAGTGTGTGTGAGGGAGAGAGTGTGTGTGAGGGAGAGTGTGCGTATGTGAGAGAGTGTGTGTGTGAGAGAGTGTGTGTCTGAGTGTGGGTTTGTGTGTGTGAGAAAGATTCTGTGTATGTGAGGGAGTGAGAAGGAGGGAGACAGCAGAAGAGAAAGATAGAGAGAGATGGTAAATGTTTGAGAGAGAGAGAATGTGAGTGTCTGACCGAGAAAGAATGTATGTGTGTGAGAGAGATAGAGCAGAAGAGTGCGATAGAGAGAGATTGTGAGCGTTAGAGAGAGAATATGTGTGTGTGTGAGAGAGAGATAGAGCAGAAGAGTGCGATAGAGCGAGTTTGTGAGTGTTAGAGAGAGAATGTGTGTGTGTGTGTGAGAGAGAGATAGAGCAGAAGAGTGCGATAGAGAGGGATTGAGAGTGTTAGAGAGAGAATGTGTTTGTGTGTGAGAGAGAGAGTTAGAGCAGAAGAGTGCGATAGAGATTGTGAGGGCTAAACTCACTGAGAGAAAAAGCTGGACACCCAGCAAAGGGAATGAGGGACCAATGAATTTTTGCCGTGTTTGGTGAATCGGTTTGCAGTGTCCCTTCTCAATCTCTCCTTCCTTGTCTTGACATTAGTTTATTCCCTGGGGCTGTTTAATTCCCTGAAAGGTGCCATTTAAACACAATTTGTTGTTGTTTGAGGAAGAAACGCTGGGGACAATTTCTGAAAAAGTCTCTGTCTTTATCATTTTCCATTTAGATGAGGAACTGAAGATGGGAGAGGTCGGTCTGATACTGATCTTCATCAGCTTGCTGCAAGGTACAAATTCATTACTGATCGGAACTCAGGAAATTGGATTCTTTCCTGGAATGATGAACATTTAATTTTAGAGAACAGGGTTAGTGATCACACAGAGAGTGAGCAAATAGCGAGTCAGAGAATATAGCAAAAGAAAAAGCCTCATACGGACTTGAAACGTCAACTCTGTTTCTCTCTCCACAGATGCTGTCAGAGCTGCTGAGTTTTGCCAGCATTTTCTGTTTCTGCATCAGTGAGCTTGTTTCAATAGGAACGAAAGTGCATTTATATAGCGCCTTTAATGCAGTAAAACATCCATATCGATTCACAGGATTCCCCCACAAGGGGAAACATCCCCTCAGCATCCACCCTGTCAAACCCCCCACCACCTCAGAATCTTATATGTTTCAATAAGATCACCTCTCATTCTTCTAAACTCCAATGGATACAGGGCCCAACCTGCTCAACATTTCCACATAAGACAAACCCCTTCATCACAGGAATCAGCCCAGTGAACCTCCTCTGAACTGCCTCCAATGCAGAGTCTATCCCTCCCTTAGTAAGGAGACCAGAACTGTACACACTGCTCCTGATATAATCTCACCAACGCCCTGTACAGTTGTAGCAAGACTTCCCTCCTTTTATAATCCATCCCTTTACAATAAAGGCCAACATTCCACTTGCCTTCCTCATTCCGTGCTGCTCCTGAATGCTGACTTTCTGTGATTCATGTACAAGAACACCCAGATCCCTCTGTGTCGCATTCTGTAGACTCTCTCCATTGAAGTAATATTCTGCTTTTTGATGTCCTGTCCCCTCCCTTATTGCCTTTCAGGAGTGACGTCAGAGGGATGGTCTATGAAGGCGCTGCCTCGAAGGGCCATCAGCAGCTCTTGTGTGGTTATTCTGTGTAGCTTTGACTTTCCTTCCCACTCTTACACAGCACTGCACGGAGCTTGGTTTAAATATTGGTATGAAGGAAATATACCATCACATACACCAAAGATCCCAATTATGGGATGGCCACATTCGTAGGACGTGCTAAAATAATCAGGGACTTGGAAGGGAAGAATTGTTCCTTGAGGATTGACAGTCTCAGAGCTGAAGACAGTGACGTGTATTACACCCAAATCTAAATCTTTTCACCAATTAGTCGTCCTCATGAAGATGAATTTCAGCCGAAGCCGTGGGTAATAATGCAGAGGTTTAAGTTTAACTCCAGAGTAAGGGCCCCGGGAGAGTCCATCGCAACCTATACAGTGAAGTGGAAGCAGGTGACTGAGCACTGGGACCTCGGAGACACACTCAATGACATGTTGCGGGGCCGATTGGATTGTGTCGTTCACCCCAACACCATTCAGAGCCGTTTAATCGCAGAAGCCGACATCTATTTGAAGTGCACCATGGAAATAGCGCCAGGCATGGAAATTGCTGGGATAGACTGGCGGGATTTACAGGATGTGCAACATGGCACCAGTCCTCAGCTGGGACAGGAAACAACCACCGGGTGTGAGGCTCAAACTGGAGAGAGAGAGAGAGAGAGAGAGAGAGAGAGAGACAGCCGCCAAGCGAGAGACAGTCTCTGCCCCTCCAGAAACTAAAAGGCTTCGTGGGAGTATTTCAGCAGCAACTCCGAAGTTGGCCTGTTCTCGATGTGGGGGGGTGAGCACATACCGGACACCTGCAGGTTCAAGGGGGCAGAATGCCTTCACTGCCACAAGAAAGGGGCGGGTAATAAAGCAATGCAGGGCGAAATCGAGACAGCCCATCAGGCAGTGCACCAACATGATGGAAGTGAGTAATATCACAGAGCCTGAAGCTGCTGATACTGAAGGCAAGAGATACAAGGAAGAGTCTGAAGAGCTGAAGATTCAGCTTAAAGAAAACAAAGAGGCAGTTACAGTATCACAACAATTTTACAGTTCAGAAGGAGGCCATTCAGCCCCCTCGAGCCTGTTACACAGGGTAAGGAGGAGGCCATTCAGCCCCCTCGAACCTTTGACACAGGAACAGGAGGAGGCCATTCAGCCCCCTCAAGCCTGTTACACAGGAACAAGAGGAGGCCATTCAGCCCCCTCGAACCTTTGACACAGGAACAGGAGGAGGCCATTCAGCCCTCTCGAGCCTGTTACACAGGGAAAGGAGGAGGACATTCAGCCCCCTCGAGACTGATACACAGAAACATGAGGAGGCCCATTCAGCCCTCTCAAGCCTGTTACACACGAACAGGAGGAGGCCCATTCAGCCCCCTTGAGCCTGTTACACAGGAACAGGAGGAGGCCCATTCAGCCCCCTCGAGCCTGTTACACAGGAACAGGAGGAGGCCCATTCAGTCCCCTCGAGCCTGTTACACAGGAATAGGAAGAGGCCATTCAGCCCCACTGAGCCTTTTACACAGGAACAGGAGGAGGCCCTTTCTGTCCCCTCGAGCTTGTTACACAGGAACAGGAAGAGACCCATTCAGCCCCAATTAGCCTGTTACACACGAACAGGAGGAGGCCCTTTCAGCTCCCTTGAGCCTGTTACACAGGAACAGGAGGAGGCCCATTCAGCCACTGATACCCGTTACACAGGAACAGGAGGAGGACATTCAGCCCCTTGTAGGGTGTGGTTGTGTGTGTCAGCTTCACCTGCGAATTCTGAGCCGTCTGAATCGCTCCCATTCCCTGGGTTCTAGACCTTGGACTTATTCGGGGCTTGTCACAAAGTGCAGCAGACAACTGGTTTTGGTGCAAGACAAAAACTGAATTTACTGAAGTCACAAATGAACTTATAACATTAGGATGACACTGAGATTATACAGACTTACAAAGTACACTGAGGTAAGAATGGGGAACACACAGCATAATGAGGGAAAATCACGCTACTAATGCCCTTACCCTTGTCCCACCCCCAAAACCTAACTAAATTGCACTAGGAGAGGTCAGGGATCACGCTCACCAACCCAGGGTTCCTTGACAGTTGGAAATCCAGCCAGGTTAGCCGGTTGCAGTTTTGGGGGACGCTCTTTGTTTCCTCTGGGGCCTGTCGTCCCCACGTGGTCCTAGTCTGTGGAATCTGCGAAGGGTCTTCAGTTGGGTGGAGGGCGCGGTTGTGGGTGGTCGATCTTCATGGAGGGCAGCGGTTGTGGCCTTGTTGTCTCCAGTTGAGCCTGCCACCCCATGCCCCTCACCGTGATGTTGCCTGTGGGCCTGCAAACCTCCAGATCTCCTTGCTTAAATTCTGTTTCAACCGCTCCCAACTGCTCACTGCCCTATGTCAGCTTCCAACACTGCAACCCTTCTGCTAGCTGGTTTCTCTCCCAACTGACTGCCCAGTTATACTACCTTTCGAGTTTCTTATCGCAATCCAAATCAAGGATGGTTCTTTGTTTGACTTTGGTGGGCTTCCCCAGGTGATTGATGTCTCGTTGTTTTTAATGGGCTCGCATGATGTTTATCATTGTCTTCCTGCCCAGTAACTAGTTTTGAACTGAAAGCCATTGTATGTGTGGAGTATTGATGGGTTCGCATAATTAAATTGCCTGCCTCAGAAGTTAGGAGCGATTATTGATGCAAGATTTTGATGGGCTTCAGTTCCGTGTGAAGTGAAGACTTTCTCTGGGTTGATTGTATTAAAGGGAAGAATGCGTATTCTGTCTCCTCTCGTTGTCTGGTTTCAGGCCAAACATTCCACACTGCTCTCAATAAGAGAGAGATAGAAAGAGGGAGTCACTGAAAGAGATAAGGACAAGGAAAGAAAGAGTGAGAGATACAGACAGAGAGACACACAAAAAGAATTAGAAAGAAAGTGATAGAGATGAAGCAGGAGAAAATGAGGAGAAAGATAGATAGAGAGAGAGGATGGTAGAGAAAGAGAACGAGAGGAAAAGAGAGAAAGGCAGAATGTGATGGAACATTGAATCCTTGTCTATGCGTTTTGAAATCCAGCCCAGAACTATCGTTGGAATATTCAGCGAGTGTCCAGTACAGGGGACCCTGCCCAACCTTCTCATCCTGTCCTTCCCAGTGGGGCTGAAGAGGGCAGAGAGGAAACCTTCCTCTGTTGTTCTGTTGTCGTATAAACACAACAATTCTGGAACTCTGCCCTTTCTATCTCACGGATTAGAATATAAGGGGGCAGAGGTCATGCTTCAGTCTACATAAAGCCCTGGCTAGACCACACCTGGAGTCACTGTGACACATTCTGGGCCCCACACCTTAGGAGGGATATATTGCCCTCGGAGGGAGTGCAGTGTCAATTTACCGGAATGAGACTGGGACTCCAAGGGTTAAATCACAAGGAGAGATTAAACACAAACTCGGCTTGTATTCCCAGAAAGTTAGAATGTTAAGCCGGAGATTTGATGAAAGTTTGCATGATATAAAGGGGAACAGATCGGGGTCGATAAAGAGAAACCATTTCCCGTGGTTGGGGGCAGACTGGGACTCGGGTACAGAGCCTAAAAAGGAGAGGCCAACCTTTCAGGAGTGAAATTAGCAAGTACAAAGCGTGGGAGAAATTTGGAACTCTCTTCCCCAAACGGAAACTGATGCACGATCAAGTTGTTCATTTTAAACCTGTGAGATTGATAGATTTTTGGCATCCAAAGGTATTAAAGGAGATGGGACAAACGCATATGGAGCTAGTTTGCAGATCAGCCATGAGCTCATTGAACGTTGGAGCAGGCTCGAGGGGCCAAATGGCCTCCTCCTGCCCTCATGTAATAGAAACTTACCTGTCAGAAGCCAGTTTATGTTGATGTGAGTCTGAGTCGATGTCTGAACCCAGTTGGTGACTTGTTCCATACAAAGCAAGAACGTTCATGCCCTTCAATGTTCCTGGATAAACCATTAACAAAGCTGGTGACAGACAGTCTCCACATGGTAAACACTGACCGATCAACACATGACATGGCTGTTAACCCCTAAAACTCAGCGTAAATCAGTTCCCCCTCGAGGCCCCTTGTCCAAAATGAAAGCAACGCACACAATTTGTAAAATAGTAAGTGTCTGTCAGGAAGGAGGAGCAATGAGAGGAGGAAGGGGTTAGGGGGCGTGGACTTCACCTGATTTGCCGACATAAGAACCAGCCCCTATGTTTTTGCTATGTTGTGTTGCGTCAATATGAACACATATTTGCACAAGGTGAAGGGCGTTGTGGAGGGACTGATAGTTCTCGGTGCCAGACAGTCAATATCCCAGTGACCTTACTGCTGGTCCCAGGCCAGTGGGACAGGGAACATCGACACTGCAATATCCAGAAATGGGTGTGATACCACACAGATACCCACCCCCGGCTGTCCTCTTCCAGTGTTTCAGGTATAAAGAACAGTAACTCCTCTAGTTACAAACCAAAGCATCAAAGCAGAGCCAGAAGGTCAGAAGAGACAGGCAGAGATGGGAAGCTCCCTGATGAAATTGCGACTTGTCTTGCTCACTCTGACTTTGCTGCTCTCTCTGCAGCTGAGTCACTTCTTCTCCTTGTCGAAGGTAAGCTAAGAGATGTCCCTCTGGGTGAGGTGTTTCTTGCACATGACCCTACGTCTACCCCCCAGATAGACCGGTCTCTTCCGCAGTTTGATATTATTATGTTCGTGCCTTTAATATTGTCGCCCGCTATGAATTTAACATAATTTCCTTCTGTCATTTCCCCTGAAATTCTCATTCTTGTTTTCAATCCCTCCTCAGCCACTCACTATCTCTGTAACCTCCACCAGGCCTTACAACCCTCCCTATCTCTGAATCCTCCTCCAGCCCCTACAACCCTCCCTATTTCTGTAACCTCCTCCAGCCCCTACAACCCTCCCTATCTCTGTCACCTCCTCTAGCCCCTACAACCCTCCCTATCTCTGTAACCTCCTCCAGCCCCTACAACCCTCCCTATCTCTGTAACCTCCTCTAGCCCCTACAACACTCCCTATCTCTGTAACATCCTCCAGCCCTTACAACCCTCCCTAAATCTGTAACATCCTCCAGCCCCTACAACCATCCCTATCTCCGTAACCTCCTCCAGCCCCTACAACCCTCCCTATCTCTGTAACCTTCTCCAGCCCCGACAACCCTCCCTATCTCTGTAACCTCCTCCAGCCCCTTTTACGCTCCCTATCTCTGTAACCTCCTCCAGACCCTACAACTCTCCCTATCTCTGTAACCTCCTACAGTCCCTACAACACTCCCTATCTCTGTAACCTCCCCCAGGCCGCACAACCCTCACCATCACTGTAACCTCCTCCAGACCCTACAACCGTCCCTATCTCTGTAACCTGCTCCAGACCCTACAACCCTCCCTATCTGTGTAACCTCCTCCAGACCCTACAACCCTCCCTATCTCTGTAACCTCCTCCAGGCCCCACAACTCTCACAATCACCGTAACCTCCTCCAGCCCCTACAATCCTCCTGAACTCTAAAACCTCCTCTCCACACTATAACTCTCCCTATCTCTGTAACCTACTGTGGCCCCTACAACAGTCTCTATTTTGGTAACCTCCTACAGTCTCTACAAGCCTCCCTAACTCTGTAACCTCCTCCAGCCCCCACAACCCCCCTATCTCTGTAACCTCCTACAGCCTCTAAAACCCACCCTATCTCTGTAACCTCCTACAGCCTCTACAACCCTCCCTACCTCTGTAAACTCCTCCAGCCTCCACAACCCTCCCTATCTCTGTAACCTCCTCCAGCCCCCACAACCTCCACATCTCTGTAATCTCCTCCAGCATCTACATCTCTCCCTATCTCTGTAACCTCCTACAGCCTCTACAACTCTCCTTATCTCTGTAACCTCCTACAGCCTCTACAACTCTCCTTATCTCTGTAACCTCCTCCAGCCCTTAATACCCTCCCTATCTCTGTAACCTCCTACAGCCTCCACAACCCTCCCTATCTCTGTAACCTCCTACAGCCTCTACAACCCTACCTAAATCACTGGTCTGAGTCTCACTCCAGGGAATTCAATCCCATAATGTAGGTCAACACTCCGTGCTGAGGGAGTGCTGAACTCTCAGATGGTCAGTAGTGTGGAAGTGTTGCACTATTGGAGGAACAGTACTGAGGGAGTGCTATACTGTCGGAGGGTCAGTACTGAGGGAGTGCTGCTGTGTCGAAGGGTTAGTACTGAGATAGAGCAGCACTGACGGAGGGACAATACTGAGGGAGTGCAGCATTGTTACAGGGTCAGTACTGAGATAGAGCAGCACTGATGGAGGGACAATACTGAGGGAGTGCTGCATTGTTACAGGGTCAGTTTTGTGGATGTGTTGCACTGTTGGAGGGACAGTACTGAGGGAGTGCTGCATTGTTACAGAGTCAGTACTGTGGAAGTGTTGCACTGTCGGAGGGTCAGTACTGAGGGAGTGCTGCATTGTCGGAGGGTCTGAACTGAGGGAGTGCTGCACTGTTGGAGGGTCTGAACTGAGGTAGAGCTGCACTGTCAGAGTTTCTGAACTGAGGGAGTGCTGCACTGTCAGAGTTTC
Source organism: Carcharodon carcharias (assembly GCF_017639515.1). Classification (NCBI taxonomy): domain Eukaryota; kingdom Metazoa; phylum Chordata; class Chondrichthyes; order Lamniformes; family Lamnidae; genus Carcharodon; species Carcharodon carcharias. The sequence continues at coordinate 122,419 of NW_024470682.1, forward strand.
TGAACTGAGGGAGTGCTGCGCTGTCTGAAGAACATTGTACAAATTGCACAAAATTGCATCTGATGTCTGTGGCTCATGCACACATGAAGTTCATGCACACAACAGGAATATTTCTCGCTGAGCATTTTAATCACTTGTGTTAATCAATGTAATTTTATTCATAACCCAAATGCTTCTTACAATCAATCACAGCATGAAAAAGGTGCAGCATTCAGAAAGCACATTCCAATCAGAGAACAGAGTTTAGCAACGTCACATTTCTGTTGATTCCTATTCGACCATGTTGGCTGCACACAGCCAGACAATGCCGTGGTTATGATGAGTCCACACACCAGGACTAGGGAGCACCAGGTATAAGGAAAAGTTTCAGCTTGCTGAGGAGAAGAAGGAGAATCTCTCGTTCCAGGTTTCTCTCCGGACATTAAGAAGCAGGCATGCTGATGTTTCATTACACTCTGTCTGCTGATGGGAGTCCGCTTGGAAATTGCTGTTTGTGCTGATGGAAAGAATAAGCTTTTCATAAATTGAGGGATTGAGTACAGACACAGGGAGGTGATGCTGAACATTTATAAAGCTCTGGTTAGGTCACAACTAGAGTATTGTGTCCAGTTCTGGTCTCCTCACTTTGGGAAGGTAGTGAGGGTCCTTGAGAGGGTGGAGAGGAGATTGAGCAGAATGGGTCCAGGGATGAGGGATTTTACCTACAAGGTTGGGTTGGAGAAGCTGGGATTGTTCTCCTTGGAGCAAAGGAGATTGAGGGGGGATCTGATCGAGGTGTACAAGATGATGACGGGTTTAGATAAGGTAGACAAGGAGAAGCTGTCGCCATTAGCTGATGGTACATGGACTGGGGGACACAGATTGAAGGTTTTGGGCAGAGGGGGGATGTGAGGAGGAACTTTTTAACACAGCGAGTGGTAATGAGCTGGAACTCACTGCCTACGAGGATGGTGGAAGTGGAGACGATGAACGATTTCAAAAGGAAATTGGACGGACACATGAGGGGAAATAAACTCACAGGGATACGGGGATAGAGCAGGAAGAATGGGACTGAGTGAATTAATCTACAGAGAGACAGCATGGACTCAATGGGCTGAATGGGCTCCCACTGTGCTGGAATGCCTCTCTGATACGAAGGTGATCCTAACCAGGACACTGACCAGTTTCATTACAACTTAACCCAACATCACACGTTATTTGTCCGCACTGACTGACCAGATTGTTGCTGTACAAAGCTTCAAACAGTCTGTCGACTTCCTTTCACTGTTTGTCCCTCCCAGACACAGACTCCAGCGATAGTGATAACCACAGCCACAAGGAATATCACAGCTCGTATTCCCAGGATCTGGATCACGTGCAGAATCTCTCCTCCACTGTCTAGAGAACACACAGAAAGAAATCATCACTGACTCTTCGCTTTCAATTTCTCACTCTGGCTGAACAATCAAGCTTCATATCACTGCAACATTTGCTGTAATATTGACCCATCCACTGGGATTCAATGTGGAATGAATGTTTTCATTGTAAACACTCTAAGAGTGGACAATCTGAACTTTCCCCTTAGCGTGGAACATTGGTGAGAATGGATCATTGTGCTGTTTGACTCCCTGTCCAATGTTTCTCTCCATCGCTGTGTACAGGATTGTGCTGTAGAAAATTCTGGAAACGTTTAGCGCCGGGTGGAAATCCATCTCGGATGCGTGTGTGAATCGGGCAGGATCGAGATGGACTCCCCCACGGACTTACACACCCCGCTTAATAAACAGTTCCAATCTTTACCCAGAGAGAGGGGAGAATGTGGAACTCACTCCCACAGGGAATGGTTGAGGTGAGTAGTAGCAAATTGGGAAGTGAAATTGCTTGAAAAGCTGGGAGATGCAAGGGTTAAGTGCTACCGTGCCACCACTGGTGGGAGAGTGTAACTACAGCGTGATGTTTACATAGGCAATCCCCATTATGAACAAGGACATTGGACATCATGTGCAAAGTGGGCTCTGGAAAGGTGAGAACATGATGTAAGCTTTTCACCAACAGAAATTCCTTCGTAAACCTCTCCATCTTTCTCTTACTGTCAGATACTCAAACAACATTTCACACAGAATCACATAAGGAGGAGTTGGGACAGGTGCCTGGTCAAAGGGTTAGGTTTCAGGAAGCTTTTTAAAGGAGGATAGAGAGTTAGAGAGGCAGAGAGTATCTGTGAGAATCTCTGTGCATCTGAGTGTCTGTAATAGACTTTGCAATTTCCATGTTCTTCCATAAACTTGAAAGGGAACACAATTCCCAGAATCCATGTCAACTCTCCGGTGTAGCACTGAGGGAGGTCAGGTAACCCACGAGGGAGAATGTGCGAGTGTGTTTGTTTGTGAGTGTGTCCTTTTGTGTGGTCATACATGTGGGATTGTGTGTCTGCGGGTGTCTATTTAGGTTTGTATAATTGTGTGTGTTTGTGTAGTGTTTGAATCTGAGAGAGCTGTTGAAGTCTGTGTACACTCACGTTCCACAGTGATGGTTATGAAACCCTCCACTGCTCCATGTTCATTCTCTGCCACACACTGATAGTCTCCAGTGTCCCTGGATGTAACGTGAGGAATCACCAACCACAGCTCATTGTTGGAACTTGTTCTGTTCATTGTGATATTCAGATGTCAGGGCAGGACTCAACATGACAGATCACATGTTTACCAACAGGAAGTGAACAACAATTTATATTTAATGGGAAGAGAGTGCTGATTGATTGGCAAGTGGTCTCTGATTGGAGGAGGTGTTGCCATGGAGAGTAATGTGTGCGAGCTGTAAAGTTTAGACAGCTTGTCTCTTCATTCAGCAATAATCAATTAAAGATCAGTTAAATTCTATCAACGGTGAAGCACTTTGAGAGGTCTGAGAATGTAGATACTGAGAACAGGCTGCACTGTCAGAGGGTAAGTGCTGAGGGAGTGCTGATGTAGAATGAAGGGTGTCGGTAATTACCTTGCACAGTTAGTATGAGGGTCCGCTCCGATGAAACAGATGGATATCTCACTCTGCAGCTGAGAGTGTGTCCGTGGTGTTTGAGTAATGGGATTAGGGTCAGAACAGAAGTATAGGTCAGAGTGATACCATGCTGAGTTACAGTGTTTGAGACTGATCCAGGTACATCAGTGGGAGGGTCCCAGGTTAAGACAGGGGCTGCTGTTCCATTGCACGTTGTGTTGAAGGTGCAGCTTACATCCACACGCTTTCCTGCAATAATTTCAGCAGGGAATATCGTGGGTTTATCTGTGAAATCTAACAGACAGAGAATGGATCCTTTTAGAGAAATATAACGTGAAGCATCAGTTCAAATAGAAACCACAGTCCCACAAGAGAAAGCACTTTTACAAGGATGATATCAGATCTGAGAGATTACAATGATCAGGAGAGAATTTCCTGCTTTGAGACTTTGGTGTTTCTGTCTCTCAGCTTAATACACGTTCACTCCGAGACACTTGAACTGATAATAGTGGGTGCGGGTGGTGGAGCAGACCAGAGTTTGCAGTGCACTACCCCATCATTCACTCAGCGATATGGGCCATTTATTACTTTGCAATTTGTGGGAGCCTGCTGTGCGTAAATTGGCTGCTGCGTTTCCCACATTACAACAGTAACTACAATTCAGGAATCAGCTCATTGGCTGTAAAGTGATTTTGTAATTGCTGAGGTGGTGAAAGGCTATATAGAAATGTGAATATTTCTTCTGTCGAAATGTCAGCCTTCTGGACAGAATAAGAGAGATCAATGGGAGTGGATAACCTGATAACATTGATGGACACAGTCAATACATTTAATCATTGATATTAAAGTGAGTATTAGAGGTTGCTTTAGGACTGAACTGGAAGCTATCACCAGGTTATTGAGAATCAGACAGTGTGTTACAATAAGTTGTGTTTTGTGTTAATATGTAAACATCACAGATTGTGTTATTTCCCATTGAGTGTTGAACGTGAATTGTTGAGTAATTATAACACAGCACTTACCAGAAACGTGAAGCTGGGTTACAGGGTAATAGTTATGGCTCGGACCATTGTCAAATTCTATTCTGAAAAAATAAGGTCCTGCATCTTCCCGTCTGATGTTGTTTATAATCAGGGAACAGTCACCATCTTTCAGGTCTCCAGACAGCCGGGTCCGATGGTGGAACCGTGGTAACTCGTGACTGTGATCCTTGGAGTGAAAGGCTATGGGAGCCCAGGGAATCTGTTTCTCGTTATTAAACCTGACTCCACCTCGCGGTTGGTTTTCCAGACACGATGGATAACTGTAATGACATGGAATCTGTACACAGGAACCTTCCTGCGCTGTCACCTCTCATGGAGTGTCACCTTTCCACTCTCGTGAGGGTTCAGCTGGGGAGAGAAATCTCAATATTTAACTCTGGATGGTTTGTGGATCCACTGAACCTGATATTGACAGATGAGGCTCAATTGGGGGGATGGTCAATACTGAGGAGGAGTGCAACAAATTATTTTGGCAGGAAGAATAGAAAAACAGAATATTATTTAAATGGAGAGAGGCTGCAGAATGCAGTACAGAGGGACCTGAGTGTCCTTGTACATGAATCACAGATAGTCAGCATTCAGGAACACCACGGAATGAGGAAGGCAAGTGGAATGTTGGCCTTTATTGCAAAGGGATGGAGTATAAAAGGAGGGAAGTCTTGCATCAGCTGCACAGGGTGTTGGTCAGATTGTAACAGGATCATTGTGTACAGGCAGTTCAGAGAAGCTTCACTGGGCTGATTCCTGGGATTAAAGGGTTTGTCCTGTGAGGAAATGTTGAGCAGGTTGGGCCTGTATCCATTGGAGTTTAGAAGAATGAGGGGTGACCTTATTGAAACATATCCGATTCCGAGGGGGCTTGACAGGGTGGATGCTGGGAGGATGTTTCCCCCTCGTGGGGGAATCTAGAACCAGGGAGCACAGTTTGGGAATGAGGGCTCTCCCATTTAAGACTGAGATGAGGAGGAATTTCCTCTCTCAGAGGGGTGCTACCCTGTGGAATTCTCCTCCCCAGAGAGCAGTGGAGGCTGGGCCATTGAATAGACTCAAGGCTGAGTGAGGCAGGTTTTTGATCGACAAGGGAGTCAAGGGTTTGGGGGCAGGCAGGAAAATGGAGTTAAGGCCACAACCAGATCAGTGAGAGCAGGCTCGAGGGGCCGAATGGCCTGCTTCTGTCCCTATTTCTTATGTTCCTACATTCTTACCTTCTTAAAATATTAAAGCTGCAGAATAAACATGCAAGTGAATGACCCGCTCGACCCACCTTCCATCTGGGGGTCCCATGGGGAGGACCCTTCCTGAGCCAGATCCACCAGCCAACATGGTCTGGATCCGAGCACAGGAGACACGGGGGGGAGTGACTAACAGGCTCCTTGTGACAGGCCCTCTCTGTCCAATGGCTGGCTTTCAGCTGCCAAGGCCAGAGTGGTCCTTGCTAAAACCAGCTCAGGACAGGCCAGGACCCCTGTGCAGACCCCCTCCAGCGCTGCAGCCTCTGTACAAACCCCTCATGCGCTTGTGGAGAGACACAAACAAGGCTGCACATTACCGAGGAGAGTCCCCTCTACGGACTAAGGGGCTGACTCATCAGCTTAAACTCAGCAAATGAGGAGGCTCTCGCTCGGTATCGGGGCTTGGCATTGGCTCAATAAAAATAATCAAATGACATTTTGGACAGAAATCTAAGAAGGTTGTACATTTCCTCAAAAATAAGACTCAAGCTGGGGTCGAGGGTCAAAGGGCAACAACTTATATTTACACAACAACTTTAACATGACAAATCACCCCAAGGTGCTACACAGGAGCGTCATAAAACAAAGTATGTCACCCAGAAACATGTGGAGATATTAGCCACAGCTGACCAGAAGAGGTCGGTGTTATGGTAAATCTTAAAAGAGGGATGAAATGGATAGTGAGAGAGAGAGAGAGAGAGATAGAGAGAGTGAGAGAGAGAGAGAGAGAGAGAGGGACGGAGAGGGTTTGAGGGAGGGTATTACAAAGCTCGGGCCCCAGGCAGCTGAAGGCATGGCTGCCGATGTTGGAGTGATGGGATCGGGGGATGGTCAAGACGCTGGAATTGGAGGAGCGCAGAGTCCTCAGAGGGTTGGAGAGACTGGAGGAGGTTACAGAGTTAGGGAGGGTTGTAGGGGCTGGAAAAGTTAAGAGAGATTGGGAGAGTGTAGGGTCTGGAGATGTTTGCAGAAGTAGGGAGGGTTGTAGGGACTGGAGCAGCCTACAGAGATAAGGAAGCTTTTAGGGGCAGGAGGAAGTTACAGAAATAGGGAGGTTTGTAGTGGCTGGAGGAGGTTGCACAGATTGGTAGGTTTGTTGCGCAGGATGAATTTACAGATATAGGGAAGCGGTACAAGCTTGAAGAGTTAACAGAGATAGGGAGGGTTGTAGGGGCTTGAAGAGGTTACAGGGATAGGGATGATTGTAGGTACTGGAGGAGGACGAGGAGATTACAGGGATAATGAGGAAACAAAGATGAAAATTGTGACATTGAGACTTTGCTTGACCAGGAGCCAGTCTCGGTCGTCGAGCAGAGCGGGTGATAAGGGAAGGGGACTTGGTGTGAGTAAGGACGTGGTCAGCAGTTTTGGATGGCCTCAAGTTTATGGAGTGTGGAGCGTGTGTTGGAACAGTCGAGTCTGGAGGTAATGAAGGCGTGGATGAGGGTTTCAGCAGCAGAAGAGCTGAGACAGGGTTAAGTCGTGCCATGTTACGGAGGTGGAAATAGACGGTGTTAGTGAGGGCGCAGATATGAGGCCGGAAGCTCATCTCAGGATCAAATGGGACAACAAAGCTGTGAACAGATTGGCTTCAATCTCAGAGAGCTGCCAGGGAGAGGAATGGAGTTGGTAGTGAGGGAACAGAGTTTGGAGTGGGGAATGAAGACCATGGCTTCAGTCTTTCCAATATTTAATTGGAGGGAATTTCTGCCCATCCAGTACTGGATGTCGGATAAGCAGCCTGATAATTTAGCAGCAGTGCAGGAGTCGAGAGAGGTGGTGGTGAGGTAGAGCTGGGGATCCTCAGTGGACAGGTGAAAACTAACACTGTTCAGATGATGCTGCAAAGCCATTGCAAGTGATTCTCTGGCTACGATGAGATTGATAAGAATGGATCCAGGGGAGAGCAGTCCCACCCAGCTGGACGACAGTGGAGAGGTGTTGGAGTAGGATGGTGTGGTCGAGCGTGTCAAAGGCTGCAGACAGATCGAGAAGGAGGAGGAGGGAAAGTTTACCTTTGTCACAGTCACACAGGATGCCATTTGTGACCTTGATAAGAGCTGTTTCAGCACCGTGGCTGGGGTGGGAACCTGACTGGAGGGATTCAAACATGGAGTTCCGGGAACGATGGGAACGGATTCGGGAGATGGAAACACGTTTAAGGACTTTGGAGGGGAAAGAGAGGCTGGAGATGGGATGGGGGTTTACACGGACAGTGTGAGGGGTGGAAGGTGTAGTGGGGAGGTGACACTTCACTCAGCGGGGAGGTGTCATCACCCCTCAGCTCGGTTTACGTTACAGCTTTGATGTGGATTCAATCACACACAATAAGCTCATGGATCTGGGAGCAGAAATAGACAAATCATTAAAAATAGTGATGCTGGTTAACACGGCCAAAAAACAAGCAAATCAAACACTATTATTTCCGATTGAGCGTTGAATGTGAATTGTTGAGTAATTATAACACAGCACTTACCAGAAACGTGAAGCTGGGTTACAGGATAGTAGCTGTAACTATTTCTGTTGTCAAATTCTATTCTGAATAAATAATATCCTTCATCTTCCGATCTGATGTTTTTTATAATCAGGGAACAGTCACCATCTTTCAGGTCTCCAGACAGCCAGGTCCGATGGTGGAAAAGTGGTAACTTGCGATTATGATCCTTTGAGTGAAGCCAGCAATCTAATGGGGTTTGATGTCTATTGAAGGAAAGTCAAAACAAACACAAGGTGTAAGAAACTGTGCTGTTGCCCAGCAACAGTGATCCATAGGGAGGGACCCATAGAGACAGAGAAAAACAGAAATGTACAGTTCGGTTGAAACGAGTTGCCAGGAGAAGCAGCATAGGACGGGGACAGATAGTCAGTCCCAAAGTAAAGAAGAAGCCAAAGCCATCGAGTGGAACAGGAGAAAGGGCCCAAGAAGACTTTCTACTCCAAGGAAGATCAGGAATCTGGAAAATGTCCGGTTAAGTCAAGATAAGATGGATGAGCAGAGGAGGGATCCAAACTAAAAGAGAAAAGCAAAAGGACACAGACCTAAAGCAAAATAGTCTTGCGAGAAACCAGAAGGTCCTAGGAGACACCACAGGTTGGTGACTCATTACTCCGGCCATGTGAATCCTGGTGTGCCATTGACACGGCTGAGCATTGGAGAGACAGGGCGTGGAAGGAAGGCTGAATGCACGTGGCGATCCAGGGGGCAGCAACATGGGAAGGAGAGTTTGAAATAGTGAAATTGGCCCCTTGTGGAAGGTGTCTGAGTGAAAGTGTCATGTTGGAGAAGATTCCAAAGAGAGCACTTGGCGAGTAGAGATTGGAAACCCTCATGTGAAAGAAGCAGTTTCGTTAGACCAGTTGCCTCACGGTGTAACAAATGTCTGGAGTCAGTTGAGCAGAAACCCATAGCATTTGTTCCAAGTGGGTTCTGTCACTTGGTTTCAGAATGTGGTGTCCCTGACCCCAGGTCGTCTATTGGTTTGCATGAACTGTATACTTAGTGTGAACATGAGAGTATAAGATAGCTATTGTAACTTGTGTTCTACTTATGAATCTGCAAAGGTATAGGTATGGGTGAAGGAGTAACGTAATATAGTTTGTCTTTCCTAGTTTAATAAATGGTTTATTCTTTTGTTAGAAGTTCATCAGATGACTCCTGTGACTCTGTTCAGTAGCCGCACTCCACATTCCTAAATAAAAAATAAAAGTTAGGACCTATCAAGCTGAGTTCCACGCTGGGATCTGACTTGCCCAGTAGTAACATCAGCTGGGATGGTAACAGCATCCAGTCCAAGTTTCACTTTGGCCTGTGAGCAGAACACAGCTCACACAGTTTGGCTGCAGGTGTCTCCCAGCTCTCAATCCTTGTATATCTGTTCTCATGTCCCTATTCTAAATAAATGAACCCAAAATTTATTTACCCAATTCCGTATTAGTGGCTGGTGACTTTATATCATTATAAAAACACAACATGGTGATCAGCGGTGGCCAAACATTCTGGCAGCAAGATTCAGTACAGGTACGACGTGGTGAACAGCCTTAGATCGAGCTACATGGCATGAGATGACCCTTGACGCTTTGGTCAGACCACAACAGAGACACAGCATCAGAGAGGGTTAAAATCGCAGTGTACTGACTGTTCAGGAAACCTTTGGAGACATAGTGATGGGAAAGAGCTCAAGTAAAGAGCTGGGGAGCAGACGGATCCCTCGTGGTGAGATTACAGCACACGGCCTGTAGGTCATTGAGTGGGACAGCGCATATCGCCAGGACCAGCAGCGGGTTAGCTCAGTCAGGGAAGGCGAATGACCAGGGTGTGGGCTATATCGATAGTGAGCGAGGGAGAGTCAAACACACAAAAACCATTATAAAAATCAGGCCAGAGAAGTTATGATTATAACAGGCGGCTTCGAGATTGCTGAACAGCAAATTGAATAAACAACAAAGACTCCATTACTCCGTGGTGTGTTCCTGCCACAACCCGTCTTCGTGGGCTGAGCTTCGGAAAGTGCACAAAAGGGGCTAAAGCGACACTCATCCCAGGTCCTGTAGGAGAAGGAAGGTCAAAGGAATATTGTCAGAATGTCCACTAAATTCCCCAGTTTGAACTGGGATGTAGCTGACTGACTATCTGAATTCAGAATGTTTAAACAGCGTACAGAGCTCTGGTTTCCTGATTCAGGTGTGACTGAACCAGACGAGCAAGTCATAAAAATTCACCTCGCGATTGGGAATGAAGGTCTACACAGGCTGAACAAGTCAGGCTTAAAAGCAGAAGAGTGAAAGGATCCCCAATAGATATGGACGATATTGGAAGATAGGTTCAGAATCAGGTTAAAGTCCATATTCATCAACTAGAGTTTATGTCATTTCATCAGCCTACACAATCCATAGACCACTTCATCAGCCGATGTAGAGAAAAGGGTATGCACTGTGATTTCAAACACAGAGTCTGCAGACAGAGTTGTTGAGTTGGTGATCGCATCCACTCCCATGGAAGCCTTCCAGAAAGATCTGCTAGATAAGACCAAAACCTATAGCATTGAAGAGCTACTCAAGGATGGACATAAATACGAAGTGATCCTCGCAGGTCAACCAAGCTTACAGGTCCTCAGTACAACATCAATTGTTGACACACTCACTAGAACATCCAAACCTAGTGAGACATGTGGAAGGTGTGGCCTTCTGCAGGCACCAAGGAAATGCCCAGCTTTCCACCAATCCTGCAAGGCTTGTGGCAGAAAGGGCCATTGACAGCGACAGGGCACTAGAGCAAAGGCTGATGCAGCTACAAAGAGCCGTGCGCTGATCCAAACAGAACCTACACAACGGGGAACCTTCATGCAATAAGAATGACCATCCGCTATCCCATCAGGAACCTATACATCTGGTGACTGACAAACCAGGAAATGGCGATGATGTGCACGGCGAGACGAGGAGCGGTGATCGATATTCCACCTCTCACACATATCCTGACGTGGCTTGCCAATATATTGTGGATTGAAGTCTTTATTGATCTCTCTGGGCACATCAAATAAACTGAAAATGTCCCATAGGGGTGGGACTTTCTGTCCCCACCCACTGCCAGGATTGTCAGGTCCGGCCGAAAGCCAGTGGATTTATGTCTGTCCCAGTCTCAGAAACTAATCCATCACCTCAGTTCATGACATAACATTGAAATATGCAGAAAGTTTCAACAATATTGGCAATTTCAAGGGAGCTGGAACATCACACCTGCAGGAGAATGCAAGTCTGTCAGACTCCTTGCATTAAAATAATTACAATACAACTTTGCCACGCTATCTTGTGCCTTAACTGGCCAATAATTTCTCTGCCTTCCAGGTTCATTTGCTCTCTCTCCTAATTTTGGCTGTGCATCTCCCTTTGGTCAACCTCCTCTCGGGATCCCATCCCCTGCCATGTTAGTTTAAAGCCTCCCCAATTGCATCAAGGGTAAAATGCCAATTGAAACCAGGGACAACATCCAAGAATGACAATTCCACAGATTAATGTGAGCAATTAAAGACACCCCCAGACAAGGTTACCACCACAAGATCTGGGCGTAACAGCAGATTACCTCTATGCTTTAGAGACTTAAATATTCAACAGATCTATACACTTATGTAATTGTCAAGAAATATGAAAATGATACCAGAAACCTCTTGTTCCCTGTCCTTCTCAAAGATCCATCCCTGAAGCGGGAGCCTGAAGAGTTACTGATGTGGGGCTTAATTTGTCAAATTGTAGAATGATCCGGAACAGAAGGAGGCCATTTGGCCCATCGAGCCTGTGCTGGGTCTTTGAAAGACCTGTCCATAAGTCCCAGTCTCACCTCTACTCTCTCCTCCACAGCCCTGCAAAATGTCCCCATCAAGTACTTATCCAGTTCCCCTTCTGAAAGTTCCTGTTGAATCTGCTTCCACCGCCCTTTCAGGCAGTGAGTCAATGGTCTCTCTCTGAGCTGCAAAGTGCTATTATTCTGTGAAATATAAACTCTGCAGCAGATCAGAGACAATCATGATAACTCAGACTATTTGAAAAGTTTTACACACGGACAGCTTTGCCTTTCTTCTCTCTTTCAGTTATCTTGCTCCCTTATTGAAGTTTCTAGCATGGTGAGAATGGACAAGAAGTGTGACACTGAACAGCCTGTCTATTCTAGGAGCTGCTGTGTTGTCTTCATGGGAAGTCCTGACTTAGATCAGCAAAAGACACAAAATTTCAGGGCAATGTTATCCGAGTCCTAGCATCAGGATAGACCTCATTCCCCAGTTATTATCCCTGCTTCTCTATTCAGCCGATCGCTCCCTTGTCACTGGCTGACCTACACTGGCTCCCAGTCCAGCAATGACTCAATTTTCAAATTCTCATCATCGATTTCTTACCCCACCATCCGCCCTCTACACTCCCGATCCCTGTAACCTCCTCCAACCCTAAAACCCTCTGAGATCTCTGCTCTCCTCCAATTCTGCTGTCAGACAGGGAATCAGTGTATATCAGTGAGCACAGGGGTGATGGGTGAATGGGACTTGGTGTGAGTTTGTACTCTGGCTCACTGCTGAATCGGTTCCCAATCACAGCTCAATAAGAATGATCTTTTACAAAGACTATTCACCATAAATCTGTCCGAGCTGACGATGTTATTACCTTGGAGAAGTGACAGGAGGACGTAAGATTTCCCGATCATTGTCCACTCCCAGATATTTCATTAGCTTCTGACTCTCAAACTCTGAAAGAAAAAGGAGTTAATGAGACCTCACCTCTTGTCCGACAGCTCTCAAGAGATCAGAACTGCTTTTGGACAATGTCTTGACAGACTAATTTAACTCTCTGTGGGATGATAGGTACTCTGCAGAGAGTTACAAGGCTTTAAGAAAGCATAACATTGAAGGATTTGCATTTCTATAGCACATTTCACCACCTTAAGACGTCCTAAAGCTCATGTCTCTGCACTTCCCTCATCCCTTGAGCTAGAAAGATGTTCTGTACAACAGACTTGAGTCTCACACCCAGATCTCAATAATCAGTAGAAATCTTTCAAAGGCATCAATCATTGGAATCTGTCTTTATAAAGTCACAACATCAACAAAGGACGGTGTTGGTTGTGGAAGTGAATTCCAATCGTTCCGTTACTTACCCAGGACCTGTCCGACTGCTCGCCTGGGGAGGAACTGCCCACACGCTCTGCTTGGGCTGAATGACCTCTTCCTGTGCTGCTCCCTCTGTGTATTTAATGATAAAGGGTGGATGTGTCTCTGTGAGACAAAATGAGGAAGTGGGTAATTAGTGAGAAGTTTGAGAATGTTTTGTGCTCTCAGCAAAACGTTTACCATGTGATGATCTGTCAGCTCATATTTGGGCAGCTGTAGTCATGAAGCTTCTCCATTGGCTCCGTGGGATTAGACTCCTCCCCCTCACCTCAGAGGCTGAAACTCAGGCGATAAGAGTTCCCAATACAGGTGTCTGGCCTTATGATACATTTCAACGATCCCTGTTATCATTACGGAGGGAGTGCTGCACTGTCAGAGGGACAGTACTGAGGGAGTGCTGCACGATCAGAGGGTCAATAATGTGGGAGTGCTGCACTGTCAGAGGGTCAGTAATGAGGGAGTGCTGAACAGTCGGCGGGTCTGTACTGCGTGAGTTCCGCACAGTCGGAGGATCAGTATTGAGGGTGTGCCGGACTGTGGGAGGGTTAGAACTGAGGTGGAGCAGAGTGTGAGGAGATATCCTTTCATGGCAAAGTTTAACTGGAATTTATTTAAAGAGAGGTTATTGTACTGTGTGTTATTACAAAAGAAATTATTTGAGGAACTAAGTCTTGTTCCCATCAGCCTAAAAATAATTTTCACCGAGTTCAATGATTTAGCAATGAAACCTCCCTCTTTGGGCACCAGTCTTGATTGAAACAACTCGCACAGCACTGTGGGAGGGTGAGTACTGAGGGAGTGCTGCACTGTGGGAGGGTGAGTACTGAGGGAGTGCTGCACTTTGGGAGAGTGAGTACTGAAGGAGGGCTGCACTGTGGGAGGGTGAGTACTGAGGGAGTGCTGCACTGTGGGAGGGTGAGTACTGAGGGAGTGCTGCACTGTGGGAGGGTGAGTACAGAGGGAGTGCTGCACTGTGGGAGGGTGAGTACTGAGGGAGTGCTGCACTGTGGGAGGGTGAGTACTGAAGGAGTGCTGCACTGTGGGAGGGTGAGTACTGAGGGAGTGCTGCACTGTGGGATGGTGAGAATTGAGGGAGTGCTGCACTGTGGGAGGGTGAGTACTGAGGGAGGGCTGCACTGTGGGAGGGTGAATACTGAGAGAGCGCTGCACTGTGGGATGGTGAGTATTGACGGAATGCTGCACTGTGGGAGCGTCAGTACTGAGGGAGTGCTGAACTGTCGGAAGGTCAGTAGTGAGGGAGGGATACAGTGTCAGAGGGTCAGTTATGAGGGAATGCTGCACTGTCAGTTTGTCAGCACCTTGGGAGTGCTGCACTGTGAGAAGGTGTGTACCGAGGGAGTGCTGAACTGTCGGAGGTTCAGTAGTGAGGGAGGGATTAAGTGTCAGAGGATCAGTACTGAGGGAATGCTGCACTGTGGGTGGGTGAGTACTGAGGGAGTGCTGCACTGTGGGAGGGTGAGTACCGAGGGAGTGCTGAACTGTCAGAGGGTCAGTAGTGAGGGAGGAATACAGTGTCGGAGGGTCAGCACTGAAGGAGTGCTGCACTGTCAGATTGTCAGCCATGAGGGAGTGCTGCACTGTCAGAAGGTCAGTGCTGACGGGGTGCTGCACTTGAAAAGGGTCAACAATGAGGTAGTGCAGCACTGTCAGAGGGAAAGTAATGAGGGAGCGCTGCACTGACGGAGGGTCAGGATTGAGGAAACGCTGCACTGTCAGTTCTGAGCGTGGTCTGCACTGTCCTAAGTGGATTCTAGGCACTGCCCAAGGTTCCGCCTGATGTCTGTGTAACAACAACATCATGTACACATCGAGAATATTTCTCACTGTGTCTGTGCAGCAAGACAGCTTTGGAATGGCACCACCACTGGCAGGAGTGTGCAACTACAATGTGACATGTTTACATTGGAAATTTCTATTATAAAGATGGGCAGAGGAATTCATATGATGGAGAAAATGTGACAACATGAAGTAATGTCTTTGAGCCAAAAATTTGGCTGCAAAATAAGAATTTTAATCTATAAATATCCACAGAACAGGCTGAGCATTTTAATCACTTGAGAAAATCAATGTAATTTTATTCATAACCCAAATGCTTCTTACAATCTATCGCAGCATGAAAAAGCTGCAGCATTCAGAAAGCACATTCCAATCAGAGGACAGAGTTTAGCAACGTCACATTTCTGTTGATTCCTATTCGACCATGTTGGCTGCACATAGCCAGACAATGCCGTGGTTATGATGTGTCCACACAGCAGGACTAGGGAGCACCAGGTATAAGGAAAAGTTTCGGCTTGCTGAGGAGAAGAAGGAGAATCTCTCGTTCCAGGTTTCTCTCCGTACATTAAGAAGCAGGCATGCCGATGTTTCATTGCACTCTGTCTGCTGATGGGAGTCCGCTTGGAAATTGCTGTTTGTGCTGATGGAAAGAATAAGCTTTTCATAAATCGAGGGATTGAGTACAAACACAGGGAGGTTATGCTGAACATTTATAAAGCTCTGGTTAGGTCACAACTAGAGTATGGTGTCCCGTTCTGTTCTCCTCACTTTGGGAAGGAAGTGAGTGTCCTTTAGAGGGTGGGGAGGTGATTGAGCAGAATGGGTCCAGGGATGAGGGATTTTAGCTACAAAGTTGGGCTGGAGAAGCTGGGGTTGTTCTCCTTGGAGCAAAGGAGATTGAGGGGGTATCTGATCGAGTTGTACAAGATGATGACGGGTTTAGATCAAGGAGACAAAGAGAAGCTGTTGTCATTAGCTGATGGTACAAGGACTGGGGGACACAGATTGAAGGTTTTGGACAGTGGGGGGATGTGAGGAGGAACTTTTTTATACAGCGAGTGGTAATGAGCTGGAACTCGCTGCCTACGAGGATGGTGGATGTAGAGACGATGAACGATTTCAAAAGGAAATTGGACGGACACTTGAGGGGAAATAAACTTGCAGGGATACGGGGATAGAGCAGGGGGGAATGGGACTGAGTGGATTTCTCTACAGAGATACAACATGGACTCAATGAGCTGAATGAGCTCCCACTGTGCTGGAATGCCTCTCTGATACGAAGGTGATTCTAACCAGGACACTGACCAGTTTCATTACAACTTAACCCAACATCGCACGTTATTTGTCCGCACTGACTGACCAGATTGTTGCTGTACAAAGCTTTAAACAGTCTGTCGACTTCCTTTCACTGTTTGTCCCTCCCAGACACAGACTCCAGCGATAGTGATAACCACAGCCACAAGGAATATCACAGCTCATATTCCGAGGATCTGGATCACGTGCAGAATCTCTCCTCCACTGTCTAGAGAAGACATAGAAAGAAATCATCACTGACTCTCCGCTTTCAATCTCTCACTCTGGCTGAACAATCAAGCTTCATATCACTGCAACATTTGCTGTAATGTTGACACATCCACTGGGATTCAATGTGGAATGAATGTTTTCATTGTAAACAGTCTAAGAGTGGACAATCTGAACTTTCCCCTTAGCGTGCAACATTGCTGAGAATGGATCACTGTGCTGTTTGACTCCCTGTCCAGTGTTTGTCTCCATCGCTGTGTACAGGATTGTGCAGTAGAAAATTCTGGAAACATTTAGTGCAGGGTGGAAATCCATCTCGGACGCGTGTGCGAATCGGGCAGGATCGAGATGGACTCCCTCATGGACTTACACCCCCCGCTTAATAAACAGTTCCAATCTTTGCCCAGAGGGAGGGGAGAATGTGGAACTCACTCCCACAGGGAGTGGTTGAGGTGAACAGTATCGATGTATTTAAGGGGCAGGAGGGTCGGTAACCAGAGGGACACAGATTGACGAACCGGAGGGGGAGATGAGGAGAATTTGTTTTGACAGAGCGAGTTGTTGTGATCTGGAAGGTGCTGCCTGAAAGGGCGGTGGAAACAGATTCAATAGGAACTTTCAAAAGGGAAATTGGATAAATACTTGAAGGAGGAAGATGGGGGCAAAGTGGAGTGGTGGTTAGTGGATCTGATTGGATAGAACATTGAAAGACCTGGCACAGGCACAATGGGCTGAATGGCCTCCTCCTGTGCTGTATCATTCTCCATTTCCATGATCTCTCCCCCAGTCAGTAACCACTCCAGATCACTCTTGAAGGCAACAGAGAAACAGCAACCATCGCACCCACTGACAGCACATTCCCGAGGATCCTTACTCTCTGGGAAAAGATGAACTCCCCAACATCCAGCCTATTCCTGCTTCCCGGAGAGTGTAAACCCTTCAGGGAGGCGCAGAGGAAGTTTTCAATAAAATGACATCAAATCTACCGTTTGAGAAATAATTGAATTCCGATGAACTCACAGCTTGTGCAGCAAACTGGGAAGTGGAGTTGCTTGAAAAGCTGGGAAACACAAGGATTAAGTGCTACAATGCCACCACTGGTGGGAGGCTGTAACTACAGCGTGACGTTTACATAGGCAGTCATCATTATAAACAGGGGCATTGGACATCATGTGAAATATGGGCACTGGAAAGGTGAGGACATGATGTAAGCTTTTCACCAGCAGGAATTCTCTTCCTAAACCTCTCCACCTCTCTCTTACTCTCAGATACACAAAGAAAATCACACAGAATCAGATAAGGAGGAGTTGGGACCGGTGATTGTTCGAAGGGTTAGCTATCAGGAAGCTTCTTAAAGGGAGAGAGAGAGTTGGAGAGGCAGAGAGTATCTGTGAGTGTCTCTATGCATCTGAGTGTCTGTAATAGACTTTGTAATTTCCATATTCTTGCATAAATATGAATGGGAACACAAATCCTAGAATTCAGGCCAACTCTCCAGTGCAGTACTGAGGGAGGTCAGGTAGCCCAAAGGGGAGTGTGTGTTAGTGTGTTTGTGTGTCTGTGTCTTTCTGTGTGGTCAGATATGTGTGTCTGCTTGTGTCTATTTAGATGTGTATGTTTGAGGGTGTTTGTGTAGTGTTCGAATCTGAGAGAGATGTTGAAGTCTGTGTACACTCCACCGTGATGGTTATGAATCCCTCCACTGTTCCATGTTCATTCTCTGCCACACACAGATAGTCTCCAGTGTCCCTGGATGTAACGTGAGGAATCACCAACCACAGCTCATTGTTGGAAGTTGTTCTGTTCATTGGGACAAAAAGATGTCAGGGCAGGAATCAAGAACCCCGTTCCCAGGATTACCAACAGAAAGTGAACAACAATTTATACTTAATGGGACGATAGTGCTGATTGGTTGGCAAGTGGTCTCTGATAGGTGGAGGGGTTGCCATGGAGAATGTTGTGTGTGAGATGTAAAGTTTAGACAGCTTGTCTCTTCATTCAGCAATAATCAAATAAAGATCAAATAACTTCTATTGACTGTGAAACACTTTGAGAGGCCTCAGAATGTGGATACAGAGAATGGGCTGCACTGTCAGAGGGTCAGCGCTGAGGGAGTGCTGATGTAGAATAAAAGGTGTCGGTACTTACCTTGCACAGTCAGTACGAGGGTCCGCTCTGATGAAAAAGATAGATATCTCACTCTGCAGCTGAGAGTGTGTCCGTGGTGTTTGAGTGATGGGATCAGGGTCAGAACAGAAGTATAGGTCAGAGTGACACCATGCTGAGTTACAGTATTTGAGACTGATCCACGTACGTCAGTGGGAGTGTCCCAGGTTAAGACAGGTGCTGCTGTTCCATTGCACGTTGTGTTGAAGGTGCAGCTTACATCCACATCCTTTCCTGCAATAACTTCAGCAGGGAATATCGTGGGTTTATCTGTGAAATCTAACAGACAGAGAATTGATCCTTTTAGAGAAATATAACGTGAAGCATCAGTTCAATTAGAAATCACAGTCCCACAAGAGAAAGCACTTTTACAAGGATGATAACAGATCTGAGAGGTTACAATGATCAGGAAAGATTTTCTTGCTCTTTGGCAGTAGTGTTTCTGTCTGTCAGCTTAATACACGTTCACTCCGAGACATGTGAATTGAGAACACGGGATGAGAGAATAGGCTCAGACCAGAGATTGGAGTTAAAAGCAGAATACTGCGGATGCTGGAAATCTGAAACAAAAACAAAAATTGCTGGAAAGACTCAGCTGGTCTGACAGTATCAGTGGAGAGGAAGACAGGGTTAACGTTTTGAGTCTGTATGACTCTTCATCAGACCAGAGGTTTGAGTTCACTGGCTTCTCAGTGATCTGTGTGACTTATCACCTTGTGGTTTGTTGGATCTTGCTGTGCACAAAATGCCTGCTGTGTTTTACTTCTGTGACTACAATTCAGGAATAATTTTCATTGGCTGTGAAGGGATTTTGATCCTCCTGAGGTGGTAAATTGCGCTGCAGAAATGCACATCTTTCTTTGTCAGATATGTCAGACTTTTAAACAGGACAGAAGAGATTGATGGGAGTGGATAACCTGATAATACCGTTAATGCTTTTCATCATTGATATTAAAGTGAGTATTAGAGGTTGCTTTAGGACTGAACTGGAAGCTATCACCAGGTTATTGAGAATCAGACAGTGTGTTATAATAAGCTGTGTTTTGTGTTAATATGTAAACGTCACAGTTTGTGTTATTTCCCATCGAGTGTTGAATGTGAATTGATGAGTAATTATAACACAGCACTTACCAGAAACGTGAAGCTGGGTTACAGGATAGTAGCTGTATCTATTTCTGCTGTCAAATTCTATTCTGAAATAATAAGGTCCTGCATCTTCTCGTCTGATGTTGTTTATAATCAGGGAACAGTCGCCATCTTTCAGGTCTCCAGACAGCTGGGTCCGATGGTGGAATCTTTGATCCCTGTCACTGTGACCCTCGGAGTGAAAGGCTATAGACCATTTAGACTGTGGGTTCCCATCTGTTCCTTTCAACCAGATTCCGACACGCGATCTCCCTACTAAATTTGATAAGTAACTGTAATGACATGGAATCAGTACACATGAACCTTCCTGCGCTGTCACCTCTCGTGGAGTGTCACCTTTCCACTCTTGTGACAGTCCAACTGGGGAGAGAAATCTCAATATTTAACTCTGGATGGTTTGTAGATCCACTAGACTCGATATCCACCCCCTCCATCACTGGGCCACAGTGGCTGCAGTGTGGACCATCTACAGGACACACAAGGAACTCCCCAAGGTTTCACAACGGATGGAATAGAATCCTGGACACAGGAGTGGACAAGTTCATTCTACATTGGCTCATGGTCCTCAGGACTCTGTTTAGTGAAGCCCGTCTTCCACCCAGCACAGTGTCTACAAGATACACAGGGAAACTGTGTAAACATCTCATCTCTCTACACCGACTGGTTTGAGCTTCAGTTTAACTTTCAGTATTGTTAAATTTCCATATTGTGGTTCCTATGGTGAAACTGTACAGGAAGTGTGAAGCTGGACTCTCTGTCTATTCTCACTGCAGCTGTGATGTGGTCGTGGTGATTCTCAGTAAAATGAAACCCTCTGATCTCCTCCATCCCCGAGGTTTAGGGTGTGAATTCCAGAGCTCAGGCCCCAGGCAGCTGAAGGCCCAGCCGCCAGTATTGGAGTGATGGGAATCGGAGGATGGTCAAGAGGCCGGATTTGGAGGAGCACAGAGTTCTGGGAAGTTTTTTGGGTGAGTTGCAGGAGGTTACAGAGATAAAGAGATAAGAATGATCTATTACAAAGAGTGATAAACCTCAATCTGTCCGAGCTGACGATGATATTACCTTGGAGAAGTGACAGGAAGAAGTAAGATTTCCCGATCATTTTCCACTCCCAGATATTCCATCCACTTCTCACTCTCAAGCTGTAAAAGAGAAAGGAGTTAATTAGACCTCACCTCTTGT
Source organism: Carcharodon carcharias (assembly GCF_017639515.1). NCBI lineage: Eukaryota > Metazoa > Chordata > Chondrichthyes > Lamniformes > Lamnidae > Carcharodon > Carcharodon carcharias. The sequence continues at coordinate 143,131 of NW_024470682.1, forward strand.
CCAACAGCTCTCGAGAGATCAGAACTGCTTTTAGACAATATCTTCACAGAATAATTTGATTCTCTGTGGGATGATAGGTGCTCTGCAGAAAGTTACAAGGCTTTAAGAAAGAAAAACAATGAAGGACTTGCATTTCTATAGTACCTTTCACCACCTCAAGATGTCCCAAAGCTCATGTCTCTGCACTTCCCTCATCCCTTGAGCTAGAAAGATTTTCTGTACAACAGACTTGAACCTCACCCCCAGATCTCAATAATCAGTAGAAATCTTTCAAAGGCATCAATCATTGGAAACTGTCTTTATAAAGTCACAGCATCAACAAAGGACGTTGTTGGTCGTGGAAGAGAATTCCAATCATTCTGTTACCCAGGACCTGTCCGACTGCTCGCCTGGGGAGGAACTGCCCACAGGGTTAGCTTGGGCTGTATGACCTCTTCCTGTGCTGCTCCCTCTGTGTATTTAATTAGAAAGGTTGGATGTGTCACTGTGAGACAAAATGAGGAAGTTGGATCAAAGTGACAGAGCAGCTCATGTTTTGAGATGTTGGTGAATTGTTAACCGTTTGTGTCCTGACCCTGTGGTGATATTTCTGCTCACAGGTGGACAGTCATTGACCAGGAGTTTCTCCTGTGGGTCAGTGGGTTTCACAGCCAAATTCAGGGGGTAAGAATGTTGTGGGATTCAAGACCCCATTCAGGGGACGTCTGCCCCACAGAGTAGACTGAAACTTCCCAGTGTCAGTACTGAGCAAGTACTGCACTGTCGGATGGTCATTTCTGAGCGAGTGTTGCACTATTGTAAGGTCAGTACTGAGGGAGATCTCCACTGTTGGAGGGTCAGTACTGAGGGAGCGTTGCACAGTCAGAGGGACATTAATCAGGGAGTGCTGCAATGTTGGAGGATCAGTATTGAGGGAGTGCTGCACTGTTGGGGGGTCAGTATTAGGTGCTGATTTACAAGACAGGACAATGGATTAGGAGCCCTCAGAACTCCCCCGATTATCACCATCATGAATCACTAATTAGCCTAACATTATTGTCTGCTCTTCAACACAGCTGATTGGTTAATCTGATTCAATCTCATTGGTGCACTTTGTATCTTCATTGTCTATGGTATCTCTTTGGATCCTCATTGTCTGAGGAATCTCTTTGGATCCTCATTGTCAAAGGAATCTCTTTGGATCCTCATTTTCTAAGGAATCTCTTTAGATCCTCATTGTTTAAGGAATCTCTTTGGATCCTCATTGCCTAAGGAATCTCTTTGGATCCTCATTGTCTAAGGAATCTCTTTGGATCCTCATTGTTTAAGGAATCTCTTTGGATCCTCATTGTCTAAGGAACCTCTTTGGATCCTCATTGTCTAAGGGATTATTTCTGATCCAAACCCCATATTGTTGTATTGTTGATTCCGATGCAGCATTGTCGACTGACTTGTCCCCAATCTCAGCACTGACCCTACTCCAGCAGACACTGTGAAGCAAACTAACAAAGTGCCTCTAGCCTGAGCTCTGCATGTGTCGAGAGCAAAGACAAATATGCAAACTGAATATTGACACCTTTACACACAGACAGATTTACCTTCCTTCTCTCTTTAATTATCTTGCTCCCTTATTGAAGTATCTAGCATGGTGAGAATGAACAGGAAGTGTGACACTGAACAGCCTGTCTATTCTAAGAGCTGCTGTGTTGTCTTCATGGGAAATTCTGAATAAAATCAGCAAAAGACACAAATTTCATTCCTTTGCTATCGGCGTCCAAGCATCAGGATAGACTTCATCCACCAGTATTTATCACTGTTTCTCGACTCAACACTTCTCACCCTCTGCCACTCGCTGACCTGCACTGGCTCCCAGACCAGCAGAGCCTCGAGTTTAAGACTCGCATCCTCAATTTCCATTCCCTCCTTTCCTCTTCTCCAATCACTTTCTCCTCCAACCATGCAAACCTCGAAGTCCTCTGCTCTCCTCCAATTCTGCTGTCAGACAGGGATTCCGTGTATATCAGTGAGCACAGGGGTGATGGGTGAATGGGACTTGGTGTGAGATTGTACACTGGCTCACTGCTGAATCAGTTCCCAATCACAGCTCAATAAGAATTATGTTTTACAAAGATGATTAAACATAAATCTGTCCGAGCTGACAATGATATTACATTGGAGAAGTGACAGGAGGAAGTAAGATTTCCCGATCATTGTCCACTCCCAGATATTTCATTGGTTCTCAAGCTGTGAAAGAGAAAAAAGTTAATGAGACTTCACGTCTTGTCCGACACCTCTCGAGAGATCAGAACTGCTTTTAGACAATGTCTTCACAGACTAATTTCATTCTCTGTGGGATGATAGTTGCTCTGCAGAGAAAGAAAAACATTGAAGGATTTGCATTTCTATAGCACCTTTCACCACCTCAGGATGTAGCAAAGCACATGACTCTGCACTTCCCTCATCCCTTGAGCTAGAAAGATGTTCTGTACAACAGACTTGAGCCTCACACCCAGATCTCAATAATCAGTAGAAATCTTTCAAAGGCATCAATCATTGGAATCTGTCTTTATAAAGTCACAACATCAACAAAGGATGGTGTTGGTCGTGGAAGTGAATTCCAATCGTTTCGTTACTTACCCAGGACCTGTCCGACTGCTCGCCTGGGGAGGAACTGCCCACACGCTCTGCTTGGGCTGAATGACCTCTTCCTGTGCTGCTCCCTCTGTGTATTTAATGAGAAAGTGTTGATGTGTCACTGTGAGACAAAATGAGGAAGTGCTTGGTACCAAGTTAGAAAGCCACACTTTGCCTCGCACAGTTAGAAAACTGTTAACCTTTTGCGTGCCAAGAATGTGGCTGAAGGGCCATCGATTGTTCACATGCAACAAGCTCGAGGGGGTTGAACGGGCCTCCTCCTGTTCCTGTGTAACAGGCTTGAGGGACTGTATGCGCCTCCTCGTGTTCAAGTGTAACAAGTTCGAGGAGGCTGTATGGGTCTCCTGTTCCTAGGTAACAGGCTTGAGGGGACTGAATGGGCCTCCTCCTGTTCTTGTGTAAGAGGCTTGTGTGGCTGAATGAGACTTCTCCTGTTCCTGTGTAACAGGCTCGAGGGGACTGAATGGGCTTCCTCCTGTTCCTGTGTAACAGGCTCGAGGGGACTGAATGGGCCTCCTCCTGTTCCTGTGTAACAGGCTCGAGGGGCTGAATGGGCCTCCTCCTGTTCCTGTGTAACAGCCTCGAGGGACTGAATGAACCTCGTCCTCCTCCGCTTCTTGTGTAACAGGCTTGAGGGGCTGCTTGGGCCCCCTCATGTTCTTATATAAGATGCTTATGTGGCTGAATGAGACTTCTCCTGTTCCTATGTCACTGACTTGAAGGGCTGAATGGACCTCCTCCTGTTGCTGTTCATCAAGCTCATGGGGCTGAAATGACCTCCTTCCGTTCTGGTGTCAAAGGCTTGAAGGTCTGAATGGGCCTCCTCCTGTTCCTGTGTAACAGGCTCGAGGGGCTGAATGGGCCTCCTCCTGTTCCTGTGTAACAGGCTCGAGGGGCTGAATGGGCCTCCTCCTGTTCCTGTGTAACAGGCTCGAGGGGCTGAATGGGCCTCCTTCTGTTCCTGTGTAAAAGGCTCGTGTGCATTGGGAGCATCATTGGGAGCAGCATTTCACTTGCACTTCCCTCAATTTAATCTGCTGCAGTCGCTGCTCCCAATGTGGTCTCCTCTACATGGGAGAGACCAAACACAGACTGGGTGATCGCTCTGATGAACACTTTCGGTCTGTCCACAAGCATGACCCAGACCTCCCTGTCGCTTGCCATTTTAACACCCCACCCTGCTCTCATGCCCACATGTCCGTCCTTGGCCTGCTGCATTGTTCCAGTGAAGCTCAACGCAAACTGGAGGAACAGCACCTCATCTTCCGACCAGGCACTTTACAGCCTTCCGGACTGAATATTGAGTTCAACAATTTCAGATCATGAACTCTCTCCTCCATCCCCACCCCCTTTCTGATCCTCCTTTTTCCAATAATTTATAAATTTTAATATTTTTTTTAATTTATATATTTTTCTTTTCCCACCTATTTCCATTATTTTTAAATGTTTTACATCTGTTGTTTTATCTCTACCTTTTAGCCTATTTCAATCCTTTCCCCCCACCCCACCCCCACTAGGACTATCTGTCACTTGCTCGTCCTGCTTTCTACCCTTAATGTCCCCATTAGCACATTCCTCAGATAATATCACCACCGTCAACACCCCTTTGTCCTTTTGTCTATCACATCTTTGGCAACCTCTTCTTTGCCTCCACCTATCACTGGTCCACAATCCAGCTCTACCTGCCCCACCCCCTTCTACCAGCTAAAACGTCACCTCATTTCTCGATTCCCTTAGTTCTGATGAAGAGTCATACAGACCCAATACGTCAAGTGTGTTCCTCTTCGCAGATCCTGTCAGACCTGCTGAGTTTTTCCAGCTATTTTTGTTTTTGGTCCTGTTCATGTGGAACAGGCTTGAGTGGCTGAAAGGAGCCCCTAATGTTCCTGTGTAACAAGCTTGTGGAGGCTGAATGGGTCTCCTGTACCTGTGTAACAGGCTCAAGGGGACAGAATGGGCCTCCTCCTGTTCCTGTGTAACAGGCTCAAGGGGACAGAATGGGCCTCCTCCTGTTCCTGTGTGACAGGCTTGAGGGACTGAATGGGCCTCCTCCTGTTCCTGTGAAACAGGATCAAGAGGCTGAATGTCCTACTCTCATTAAAAATAAATACTGCAGATGCTGTAAATCTGAAATAAAAACAGAAAATGCTGCATTAACTCAGCAGGTCTGGCAGCAGCTGTGGAGAGAGAAACAGAGTTATTGCTTTGAGACTCTGAAGAAGGGTCATACGGACTTGAAATGCTAATTCTGTTTATCTCTCCACAGACGCTGCCAGACCTACTCAGTTTCTCCAGCATTTTCTGTTTTTATTTCAGGTGCCCTCTTGTTCCTGTGTAGCAGGCTCAAGGGGGCTGAATGGCCTCCTCCTGTTCCTATTCAATGGGCATTCAAAGCATGTGTCTGATTTTGGACCTCGAACACAATTCTGTCCTCAGGGCATTAACAGAGGAAATGACCAGTTACAGATCAATGCAGGAGGATTATTTATTTTCGCAATCTTTGATTCAAGCATCTCATCAAACACAGAGTGGAACCAGGATCGAGGATGTTGGTCTCTGTAATCTGTTACACATCACACAGTCCACCCATCCACTCAGCCATCAGGATGGATGCTAATTGTACTCTCCAAGTGTGAAAGACTTAAATAGTGGTTTATTGCAGCTATATCTCATTCTGTTATCAAAGCTGTCTCATCCATCCATGACATATTGAAGAAGATAAACCTGCAACCAAGTTTTCACATCATAATTTCCTATGTTTATTGGCAACATCAATGTCAACATGTCACGCTGAAATGATGTCCTCCCACCAGTGGTGGCACTGTAGCACATCTGTTATCCTCTAAGCTGCAGGGAATTTCTCAAATCTCCAATCAAATTGTTTCCCTGTTTCCCAGATTGTTGTTCGTTTCGCTGTTTAACGATGAAGTGTAAAATCCAAATATATATCTGAAAATACATTTGACTACAAAATGGTGAGTAAATTTTACCAATCTCCTCTGCTGCAATTATCCACCGATCCTGCATTTCCTGAAGTCTACACTGGCTGATGAATATTCTGTAAACACTGACAGACAGGAAGGTGAATAACAGAATGAAAATTAACTCATAATCACAGACACGGGATTTAATTTGTCCGTCCTGTCCTGGTACATCATCGAACAATATCTAAAGACATTTACAATCAGAATGGAGAGAAGGATGTTTCCAACAGTGAGGGACAATTCTGAAGGAGGATGTTCAAATTGAAACCCACAGACAACCATCCTGGATAGATCATTCCGAAGAAATTCCATCAGATTGTAACAAGAGGTTTAAGTCTATTTCCTGGGAGTGAGTTCCTGTGGATATTAGGAAGGTAACTTGGAGTTTTGAATGATTCTCCCATTCTGTATTCTCCCCACACTGTGTGTGTCTCATTCTTGCTCAGTTTATAAATTCCCATAAACAGAATACTCGGCAAAATCACAGTTTGCGTAAAGATCATCATCTGTATCAGGATTGAGTCCGCGGATAGATTTCATTTCCAGATCCTTCTCATCTTTCTTCTGTAATAGAAACAGAAATGATCAGATTGACAATCAGAGTGATCAGTGTTTAGTATTATTGATCCAAATCGAAAATTCCACCCATAATAGATACATTAATTATTGATACTGAACCGGGTTTAATTATTGATATTGAACGGGGTTTGATTATTGATACTGAACGGGGTTTGATTATTGACACTGAACGGGGTTTGATTATTGATTCTGAACAGGGTTTGATTATTGATTCTGAAAGGGGTTTGATTATTGATACTGAACAGGGTTTGATTATTGATTCTGAACTGGGATTGATTATTGATTCTGAACAGGGTTTGATTATTGATTCTGAATGGGGTTTGATTATTGATACTGAACGGGGTTTGATTATTGATTCTGAACGGGGTTTGATTATTGATTCTGAATGGGATTTGATTATTGATACTGAACGGGGTTTGATTATTGATTCTGCACAGTGTTTGATTATTGATTCTGAACGGGGTTTGATTATTGATTCTGAATGGGGTTTGATTATTGATACTGAACGGGGTTTGATTATTGATCCTGAACAGGGTGTGATTATTGATACTGAACGGTGTTGGGTGTGAGTTTGGTTGGGTTTGGGAGTGACTGTATGAAACATTGCAGATACAGGACTGGAGCAGCCATATCAATAACCAGGCTACTGCAGCAGCTGAGAGGCTGGGGATCCTGTGGTGTGTGACTCACCTGATTCCTCAAAGCCCAACCACGCTCACAGTTTTCATAAACAGGACCTCGATATTCATCAACACAATGGTTCGATTTGATTCCTGCTTTCCCCTCGCCTCTCTTCTGTAATAGAGATGGAAATGGACAGAGTGACAATCAACATGATGTGTATTCGGTGTTGGGTTTGATTATTGGGGAGAGAGTTCCAGATTTCCACTCCCCTTTGTGTGAAGAAGTGCTTCCTGACATCACCCCTGAACGGCCTGGCTCCAATCTGAAGTTCCAGCCCCCTTGTTCTGGACTCCACCCGACCCCCACAACACACCCCCACCCAAGGAAATAGCTTCTCTATATCGACCCTATCGAGTGTTTAATCATTTTGAACCCCTCAATTAGATCACTCCTTAATCTTCTAGACCCGAGGGAATATAATCGTAGACTGTGTGTAACCTGTCTGCATAATTTAACCAGAAAGATGTTCTGTACAACAGTCTTGAGCCTCACACCCAGATCTCAATAATCAGTAGAAATCTTTCAAAGGCATCAATCATTGGAATCTGTCTTTATAAAGTCAAAACAAAGGACGGTGTTGGTCGTGGAAGAGAATTCCAATCATTCCGTTACTTACCCAGTACCTGTCCGACTGCTCGCCTGGGGGGGAACTGCCCATACGCTCTGCTTGGGCTGAATGACCTCTTCCTGTGCTGCTCCCTCTGTGTATTTAATGAGAAAGGGTTGATGTGTCTCTGTGAGTCAAATCAGGAATCGGGGAACAATTGTGAAAACCCTTTCAATGAAACGTAGGGCCTTAGTGTTGTGTTGAAACAAACTGTTAACCCTTTGTGTCCTGACTCTGTGACATGATTCCTGTGTAAAGCTGAGCAGTCGTTGAGCGAGTTTCAATTCACTGCTCACTCCAGGTGTTGAGGTGGATCTTCTGAAGGAGCAGATGTTGCTCAGCGCTACTTTAAAATGTGAGAGACTGAACAACGTGTAAGAGCAAGAGAGAAAGAATGAGAAGGAGAACATTAGTGGAGTTAAGAGAGAGAGCGAATGAGAGAGAGAGAATGAGAAGGAGAGCAGAAGTGGAGCTAAGAGAGAGTGTGAATTAGACAGTGAAAATGGAAAGAGATTGCATTCACTAACAAAAGAAATGTCTTCATTTATATATCCCCTTTCACATCCTCAGGAAGTCACAAGGTATTTTATGGTCCAGGTCAACACTGCCTTTTACAGGACTGAGTTGTGAAACATTGAGTGTTGGATGAGATGTTAAACAGTGAGTTAACATCAAAGCTCTTCAGGGGTTGTGAAGGGTTTTGGGTTGTGAAAGGTGCTATAGAAATGCAAGTTCTTTCTATAAGGAGAGAAGGATTAAGAAAATATGTTCAAAGACAACCAATTAAACCTTCACACTTACTTTCTCACACACATGAAGATGAAGAATCCACTCAGTCCAACACTCAAACAGATTCCAGCTCCAAGCAATCCTGCTTTCCATTCATTGGAATCTCGCCCTGTAAAATCAGCCAATGAATGACTCCGGTACAGTATGAGAATGGTTCCCTATGTACATGTAGTAATTCTGAACTTGTGAAGTGATATTGTCTATGCATGAAAGGTCTATTCAAATAACATTTATCTATGTAATATTTATTGATAATATCCATGTACATGCAGGTTTCTATAAGGAGGATTCACATATAACAGAGGTGCCAAGCTGCTGAGGTGACACACAGGACTACATACACGCCAAACAGCGGAAACAACATGCTATAGACAGAGCAAAGCGATCCCACAACCAACGGGTCAGATCTAAGCTCTGCAGTCCTGCCACATCCAGTCATGAATGGTGATGGACTATTAAAGATCTAACAGGACGAGGATGTTCCACAAATATCCCTATCCTTAATGATGGGGGAGCTCAGCACATCAGTGCAAACGACAAGGCTGAAGCATTGGCAACCATGTTCAGCCAGAAGTGCTGAGTGGATGATCCATCTCGGCCTCCTCCAGAGGGTCCCAGCATCACAGATATCAGCTTTCAGACAATTCGATTGACTCCACGTGACATCAGGAATCAGCTGATGATACTGGATACAGCAAAGGCTATTGGCCCTGGCAACAACCTGGCAACAGGAAATAATTTGGCTACAAGAGCGGGTCAGAGGCTGGGAACTCTGCGGTGAGTAACTCACCTCCTGACTCCCCAAAGACTGTCCACTATCAACAAGGCACAAGTCAGGAGTGTGATGGAATAATCTCCAATTGCCTGGATAAGTGCAGCTCCAACAACACTCAAGAAGCTCGACAGCATCCAGGAGCAGCTTGTTTGATCGACAGCCCATCCACCAGCATAAACATTCATACCCTCCAGCACTGGCACACAATGGCAGCAATGTGTGCACCATCTACAAGATGCACTGCAGCAACTCACCAAGGCTCCTTCGACAGCACCTTTTAAACCCTTAACCTCTTCCACCAAGACAGTTCCAAGTCATTGTGGTGTGTGACTTGGAGGCGAACATGAGGTGGTGGTCTGCCCTGGGACTTGGAACTATATCGGCCGTTCCTTCATCGTCGCTGTGTCAAAATCCTGGAACACCCTCCCTAACAGCACTGTGGGTGTACCTACACCACATGGACTGCAGTGGTTAAAGAAGGCAGCTCACCACCACCTTCTCATGGGGCAGTTACAGATGGGCAATAATTTCTGGCCTTGTCAACAATGCGCATATCCCATGTGCTAATAACAAGAGAATGTAGAATTCTGTGCAACTCACGTTCCACAGTGATGGTTATAAATCCCTCCACTGCTCCATGTTCATTCTCTGCCACACACTGATAGTCTCCAGTGTCCCTGGAAGTAATGTGAGGAATCACCAACCACAACTCATTGTTGGAACTGGTTTTGTTCATTGGGACATTAAGATGTTGCCACGTCAGGTTAGAAGCTGGGAAGCTCTCGACAGAGCAGATTATCACTGCAGAATTCCCCTCAATTATATTGATCGATGAAGCGTTAATCATATCAAGAGAAGTAATTGAGAGATTCTGTGGGGCATCTAAAAACATATAAACATTTTAGAGTGAGCAAGCACAGCGCACATCAAGACTCCATGTATCATCTCTTTGTATCTGATGTCTGAATGCAATTCCAGGCACCTTTCCTCAGCATTAGTTCCTATGTCACATTTATAATGGACACTGCCTATGTAAACTGTCACACTGCAGTTGCATTCCCCCACCAGTTGAGGTGCAGTCAATCTTGAATGAAGAAACTTCCATTCACATCCTCAGGATTTCGCCAAGGGCATGACAGGCAATGAATTGTATTTGATCGATGGAGCACAGAGGGGTAAATCTACAATTCTCTGTTCAGGAGGTTGCTCATCCAATTCAGGGTCTTGTTGATCTGGAGTTTACCTTCGTTCCATCCAGAATTGGAGCTGATACCGAGACTCCAGTGCAGTGAGTGTTTGTGTGTGCGTGTGGGAGTGCATTTGTGTATATGTGTTCAAATCTGAAAGAGATGTTGAAGTCTGTGTACACTCACGTTCCACAGCAATGGTTATGAATCCCTCCACTGCTCCATGTTCATTCTCTGCCACACACTGATAGTCTCCAGTGTCCCTGGATGTAACGTGAGGAATCACCAACCACAGCTCATTGTTGGAACTTGTTCTGTTCATTGGGACATTAAGATGTCGCCACGTCAGATTAGAAGCTGGGAAGCTCTCGACATAGCAGACGATCACTGCAGAATTCCCCTCAATTATATTGATCCATGAAGCGTTAATCATATCAAGAGAAGTAATTGAGAGATTCTGTGGTGTGTCTGAAAACAAATAAAGATCAGTTACTTACATTGGCTGTGAAGCACTTTCAGAGACGCTGAGAATGTGAAAGGTTTGCTATCAACGTAGGTTCCTTCACAACAATGCACTTAATTCAGGCAGACACTTCAGTTCAGTACTGAGGGAGCGCTGCACTGTCAGAGAATCAGTACTGAGGGAGTGCTGTACTGTCAGAGGGTCAGTACTGAGGGAGTGCTGCACTGTCAGAGGATCAGTACTGAGGGAGTGCTGTACTGTCGGAGGGTCAGTACTGAGGGAGAGCTGCCCTGTTGGAGGGTGAGTACTGAGGATCTGCTGCACTGTTGGAGGGTCAGTACTGAGGGAGTGCTGCACTGTCGGATGGTCAGTACTGGGGGAGAGCTGCCCTGTTGGAGGGTGAGTACTGAGGACCTGCTGCACTGTTAGAGGCTTGGTACCGTCAAAGCTGTACTGCCACATAGTCAGTACTGAGCGTGTACTTCACTGTCGGAGGGTCAGTACTGAGGGAGTGCTGCACTGTCAGAGGGTCAGTACTGAGGGAGTGCTGCACTGTCAGAGGGTCAGTACTGAGGGAGTGCTGCACTGTTGGAGGGTCAGTAATTAGGGAGCTCTGCACTGTCGGAGGGTCAGTACTGAGGGAGTGCAGCACTGTCGGAGGGTCAGTACTGAGGGAGTGCTGCACTGTCGGAGGGTCAGTACTGAGGGAGTGCTGCACTGTCGGAGGGTCAGTACTGAGGGAGTGCTGCACTGTCGGAGGGTCAGTACTGAGGGATTGTTGCACTGTCAGAGGGTCAGTACTGAGGGATTGCTGCACTTTCAAAAGGTTTGTACTGAGAAATTGCTGCACTGTCAGAAGGTCAGTACTGAGGTAGTGCTGCACTGTCGGAGCGTCAGTACTAAGGTAGTGTACACTCTTGGAGGCTCAGTACTGAGGGAGTGCCGCACTGTCAGAGGGTCAGTACTGAGGTAGTGCTGCACTGTCAGAGGGTCAATACTGAGGGAGTGCTGCACTGTCGGAGGATCAGTACTAAGGTAGTGCTGCACTCTTGGAGGCTCAGTACTGAGGGAGTGCTGCACTTTCAGAGGGTCAGTACTGAGATAGTGCTGCACTCTTGGAGGCTCAGTACTGAGGGAGTGCTGCACTGTCGGAGGATCAGTACGAAGGTAGTGCTGCACTCTTGGAGGCTCAGTACTGAGGGAGTGCTGCACTGTCAGAGGTTCAGTACTGAGGGAGTGCTGCACTGTCAGAGGGTCAGTAATGAGGGAGTGCTGCACTGTCGGAGGGTCAGTAATTAGGGAGCTCTGCACTGTCGGAGGGTCAGTACTGAGGGAGTGGTGCACTGTCGGAGGATCAGTACTGAGGGAGTGGTGCACAGTTGGAGGATCAGTACTGAGGGAGTGATGCACTGTCGGAGGGTCAGTACTGAGGGAGTGATGCACTGTCAGAGGGTCAGTACTGAGGGAGTGGTGCACTGTTGGAGGGTCAGTACTGAGGGAGCGCTGCACTGTCAGAGGGTCAGTACTGAGGGAGTGCTGCACTGTCGGAGGGTCAGTACTGACGGAGTGCTGCACTGTCAGAGGGTCAGTACTGAGGGAGTGCTGCACTGTCGGAGGGTCAGTACTGAGGGAGTGGTGCACTGTTGGAGGGTCAGTACTGAGGGAGTGCTGCACTGTCGGAGGGTCAGTAATTAGGGAGCTCTGCACTGTCGGAGGGTCAGTACTGAGGGAGTGCTGCACTGTCGGAGGGTCAGTACTGAGGGAGTGGTGCACTTTCGGAGGGTCAGTACTGAGGGAGTGCTGCACTGTCGGAGGGTCAGTAATTAGGGAGATCTGCACTGTTGGAGGGTCATAAGGCCATAAGACCACAAGACGTCAGTTCAGAAGGAGGCCATTCGGCCAATTAACTCTGCTCTGCCATTCAATGAGACCATGTCTGATCTGACGATCCTCAACTCCACTTTCCTGCCTCTTCCCCATAGCCTTTGATTCCTTGACTGATTAAAAAACTGCGTATCTCAGCCTTGAATATAATTAATGACCCAGCCTCTGCAGCTCTCTGCAGTAAAGAATTCCACACATTCACTACCCTCTGAAAGAAGAAACTCCTCCACATCTCTGTCTTAAATGGGTGACCCCTTACTCTGAGATTATGCCCTCTGGTCCTAGACTCTCCCACAAGGGGAAACAACCTCTCAGCATCTACCCTGTCACGCTCCCTAAGAATCTTATATGTTTCAATAAGGTCAGATCTCATTCTTCTAAACTCCAATGAGTACAGGCTCAACCCACTCAACCTCTCCTCATATGAAAATCCCTCCATTACTGGGATCAAGCTAGTGAATCTTCTCTGGACTGCCTCCAATGCCAGTACATCTTTCCTTAGATAAGGGGACCAAAACTGCTCACAGTATTCTGGGTGTGGTCTAACTAGTGTCCTGTATAGTTTTAGCAAGGATTCCCTATTTTTATACTCCTTTCCCTTTGAAATAAAGGCCAACATTCCACCTGCCTTCCCTTTTAACTCTTGAACCTGTATGTTAGCTTTTTGAGGACCCCCAAATTCCTCTATGCTTCAGCTTTCCAATGTCTTTCTCCATTGAAATAATATTCAGCTCCTCTATACATCCTGCCAAAGTGCAGAAGCTCACATTTTCCCACATTATATTCCATCTGCCAAGTTGATGCCCACTCACTGAACCTGTCTATGTCCCTCTGTAGACTCTTTGTGTCACCCTCACCGCTTGCCATCCCACCTATTTTTGTGTCATCCGCAAACTTGGTGAAAGTACATTAATTTCCCTCATCCAAGTCATTAATATATATTGTAAATAATTGTGGCTCCAGCACTGATCCCTGTGGCAATCCACAGGTTGACATCTTGAAAATGCCCCCCCTTATTCCAACTCTCTGTCTTCTATTAGTTAGCCGATCCTCTATCCATACTAATATAGTACCCCCAACACCATGGGCTCTTATCTTATTAAGTAGCCTTGTATGTGGTACTTTACTGAAAGCCTTTTGGAAATCCAAATATATTACATCTACTGGTTCCCCTTTATCTATCCTGTTTGTTACCTCCTCAAATAATTTTAATAAATTTGTCATGCATGATTTCCCCTTCATGAAGCCTGTGTGTGATTAAATTATGCATTTCTAAATAGTCTGCTTTTACATCCTTTATAATGGACTCTAACATGTTCCCAATGACAGATGTTAAGCTAACTGGCCTATAGTTTCCTGTTTGTTGTCTCCCTCCCTTTTTGAATTCGGGTGTTACTTTGGCAGTTTTCCAATCCTCTGGGACTTTCCCAGAATCTACAGATTCTTGGAAGATTAAAACCAGTACATCCACTATCTCTGCATCTACTTCCTTTAATATCCTAAGATGCAACCTATCAGGTCCAGGGGACCTATCAGCCTTGAGACTCATGAGTTTCCCTAGTATTATTCTCTAGTAATAGTTATTGTATTTATTTCCTCCCCCCGCCCCCCTTTTGCCCCTTGATTATTTAGTATTTTTGGAATGCTATTAGTGTGTTCTACCGTGAAGACTGATGCAAAGTATTTATTCAACTCCTCTGTCATTTCCTGGTTTCTCATTATTATTTCCCCATCCTAGTTCTCTAAGGGGCCTATGTTCACTTTGGTCTCTCTCTTCCTTTTTATATATTTAAAGAAGCTTTTACTGTCCTTTTTTTATAATTTGCTAGTTTACCTAGTTTTCTCCCTCTTTATTTATTTTTTGGTCATCTTCTGTTGGTTTTTAAAACGGTCCCATTCCTCTGGGTTACCACTAATCTTTGTCGTGCTGCATGTTTTTTCTTTCAATTTGATACACACCTTAACTTCTTTGCTTAACCGTGGTTGGTTTATTCTCTTCCTACAATCCTTCTTCCTCACTGGGATATATCTTTGTTGTGAGTCATGAGCTATTTTCTTAATGATCTGCCATTGTTCATCCACCATCTTTTCTGCTAAACCCCTTTCCCAGTCCACTCCAGACAACCCTGCCCTTATTCCTTTGTAATTACACTTATTTAAGTCCAGCACAGTTGTTTCCGACCCAAGTTTCTCAGTCTCAAACGGAATGCTGAATTATACCATGTTATGGTCACTGTTTTCCAGGGGATCATTTATTCTGAGATCATGTATTAAACCTAAAACAAAAACAGAATTACCTGGATAAACTCAGCAGGTCTGGCAGCATCGGCGGAGAAGAAAAGAGTTGATGTTTCGAGTCCTCATGACCCTTCAACAGAACTAGATAAGTCCAAGGAAGGGGTGAAATATAAGCTGGTTTGTGTGTGTGTGTGTGTGTGTGTTGGGGGGGTGGGGGAGGGCGGCGGGGTTGGGTGGGGTGTGAGAAGTGGAGGGGGGTGTTGTTGTATGGACAAACAAGCAGTGATAGAAGCAGATCATCAAAAGATGTCACAGACAACAGAACAAAAGAACACAGAGGTGTTGAAGTTGGTAATATATATCTAAACGAACGTGCTAATTAAGAATGGATGGTTGGGAAATTAAGGTATAGCACTAGTGGGGGTGGGGGTAGCATAAAAGATTTAAAAAGATTTAAAAATAATGGAAATAGGTGGGAAAAGAAAAATCTGTATAATTTATTGGAAAAAAACAAAAGGAAGGGGGAAGAAACAGAAAGGGGGTGGGGATGGAGGAGGGAGCTTAAGACCTAAAGTTGTTGAACTCAATATTCAGTCCGGAAGGCTGTAAAGTGCCTAGTCGGAAGATGAGGTGCTGCTCCTCCAGTTTGCGTTGGGCTTCACTGGAACAATGCAGCAAGCCAAGGACAGACATGTGGGCAAGAGAGCAGGGTGGAGTGTTAAAATGGCAAGCGACAGGAAGGTTTGGGTCATTCTTGTGTTCTGCAAAGCGGTCGCCCAGTTTACGTTTGGTCTCTCCAATGTAGAGGAGACCACATTGGGAGCAACGAATACAGTAGACTAAGTTGGGGAAAATGCAGGTGAAATGCTGCTTCACTTGAAAGGAGTGTTTGGGTCCTTGGACGGTGAGGAGAGAGGATGTGAAGGGGCAGGTGCTACATCTTTTACGTGGGCATGGGGAGGTGCCATAGGTGAGGGTTGAGGATATTTCCATTATTTTTAAATCTTTTATTCTCCCCCACCGCCACTAGAGCTATACCTTGAGTGCCCTACCATCCATTCTTAATTAGCACAGTCGTTTAGATAATATCACCAACTTCAGCACCTCTGTGTTCTTTTGTTCTGTTGTCTGTGACATCTTTTGATGATCTGCTCCTATCACTGCTTGTTTGTCCCTACAACCACACCACCCCCCTCCACTTCTCTCCCCCAACCCAACCCCACTGCCCCCCCACCCCACCCCCACCCCCTACACACACACACCTTAAACCAGCTTATATTTCACCCCTCTCCTTGGATTCACCTAGTTCTGTTGAAGGGTCATGAGGACTCGAAACATCAACTCTTTTCTTCTCCGCCAATGCTGCCAGACTTGCTGAGTTTTTCCAGGTAATTCTGTTTTTGTTTTGGTCAGATACTGTGTACACCTGGACTCTGGCAGTATGACCGCACCATCTGTGAGATACAGTTCAGAGGAAAACCTCCCCTTAATATATCCCGTGTCAGTCACACCGTAGCAATAGAGAATTCCGATGGAATAGGGGCCTTTACCCCAAGGAAGCGGGAATACAAAGAGGGTCAGAGTGATGCGTCAGGTTATAAATCTCTGCTCAGAGCCCACCTGCAGTTATTGGCTTCAGTTGTGGGTCCCACCCCTCAGGGAGGGTATATTGTCCTCGGAGGGGCTTCGGCAGAGTCACCAGAATGATCCCGGGGCTGAAAGGGTTAAATCCCGAGGACAGGTTGCACAGACCAGGCTTGTGTTCCCTCAAGTCTCGAAGATTAAGGGGTGATCTAATCGAGGGGTATAAGATGATTAAAGGATTCGATAGGGCCGACAGAGAGAAACTATTTCCCCTGGTGGTGTGGGGGGGTCCAGAACAAGGGGGCAGAATCTTAAAATTGGAGCCAGGCCGTTCAGGGGGTGATGTCAGGAAGCACTTCTTCACACAAAGGGGGGGTGGAAATCTGGAACTCTCTCCCCCAGATAAGCTGTCGACGCTGGGAGGGGTCAGTTGTAAATTTCAAAATTGAGACTGGGAGATTTCTGTTGGGTCGGGGCGTGGTTAAGGTTTGAGGAACCAGGTGAGTGGATGGGGTTAAGATACAGACCAGCCGTGATCTGATTGAATGGGGGTACAGGCTGATTATTGAATGACTGGGAATGTCAGCCTAGTGTATGGATCACCAATCTCTAGAATGGGAGGATTCCTCTTCTATTGGAATTCATTCAGTAATGTGGGCATCACTGGCAGGGCCAGCGTTTATTGCCCATCCCTAGGTGCCCCTTGAGAAGGCGGTGGTGAGCCGCCCGCTCGAATACAACCGAGTGGCTTGCCCGGCCCATTCAGAGGGGCAGTTAAGATTCCCCCACATCGCTGTGGGTCAGGAGTCACATGTAGGCCAGACCGGGTAAAGATGGCAGAATTCCTTCCCTAAAGGAGATTTGTGCACCAGATGGGTTTTTACAACAATCTTGTATTTTCACCGTCACCATCACTGAGAATTGTGAACAAACTGTGGAGAAATGTCGACTTGCCAGCCAATCAGCACGCCCTCTTCCCCTGCATCAAAAATGGCTGTTCCCTTTGAGATTGGGTTTTCTCGTGACTCTGTCCTGATGAGATTGAAACCTTCGACAGCATGTTTTCAGCAACACCCAAGGGGAGATTTGGTTCACCTTGGAGTTTGGACAAGATGTGGAATTGTTGAAAAGTCAGGATTGAAATTACTCACATTCAGTGGGAATTCTAATGGGCAGAGACTGGGAACTGCCCAGGATACTTGTTGCTTCACAGTAGTAGGAGATTTCCTCTTCAAATCCATAAGGAACCGTAATAGTTTGACCAGCGAGCGCCAGATTCGTCACCTTTCCTTGGCAGGTCTTAAACCAGGTGAAATTGTGGACTGCTGGATTCCCGTCGCTGGAACAACTTAGAGAAATCACCTTTCCTTTTTCCAGTGTCATGCTGACAGACGTGTTGTGAGGAGAATCTTTCAAATACAAAATTATCAACACATTAAACACTGAGTGTGATGGAATTCTCTCCAGTTGCCGGGATGGGTGCGGCTCCAACAACACTTAAGAAGCTCGACACCATCCAGGACAAAGCAGCCCGATTGATCGGCATCCCACCCACCATCTTCAACATTCACTCCCTCCACCATGAATGCTTATTGTTAGCAGTGTGCACCATTTCATTAGTGATGATCTTATATTGATGGCCCCTAGCTCTTCGTCACTCCGACAAGTGGAATCATCTTCTCCACGTCGACCCTATCAAAACTGTTTCATCAATTTAAGGACCTTGATCAGGTCACCCCCTCAGCCTTCTCTTTTCTAGAGAAAAGAATCCCAGCTTGTTCAGTCTTTCCTGATAATTATAACCTCTCAGTTCTGGAATCATCCTTTTCAATCCCACTTGCACCTTCTCCAATGCCTCATTTAATAGGAGACCGACTGCCCCTCCATCACAAGCAGGATGTTCTAACCAATACTTACACTTTACGCTCAGAGTAACTGAGTTGACCACTCGATGGCTGGTTTGAGGGTAGTCACACGTACAGCGGAGAGTTCGTCCATGATGCTTGAACGAAGGGTTAAAGGTCAGTAGAGCGGAAACATCACCACCATTCTCTGTGATGGTGCTGACCGAGGAAGTCAGCAATTCACTCCAGGTTAGATTGGGGTGGTTATCAGGGCAGGTGTAGAGGCATTTACAGATGATATGTGCAGGAGTCCCCTCCTGTAAATCCTTCAGGAGCACGATAACTGGCTTATCTGGAGCATCTGTAATAAAATGATCCAGATGTTAACAGACAAATAGAAAACAAATTGGATTTGACCTCTGATTTTTCAATAGGGTCACAGACAATCAGAACACAGAAGGAGGCCATTGGCCCATCCAGTTCATGCTGTCTCTCTGTAGAGCAATCCAATCAGTCCCATTCCCCCCGCTCTGTCCTCGTATCCCTGTGATTTTATTTCCCTCAAGTGTCCGTCCAATTTCCTTTTGAAATCGTTCATCATCTCCACTTCCACCATCCTCGTAGGCAGCGAGTTCCAGCTCATTACTACTCGCTCTGTAAAAACGTTGCTCCTCACATCACCCCACTGCCCAAAACCTCCAATCTGTGTCCCCCAGTCCTTGTACCATCAGCTAATGGCAACAGCTTCTCTTTGTCTACCTTATCTAAACCCATCATCATCTTGTACACCTCGATCAGATCCCCCCTCAATCTCCTTTGCTCCAAGGAGAACAACCCCAGCTTCTCCAACCCAATCTTGTAGCTAAAATCCCTCATCTCTGGACCCATTCTGGTCAATGTCCTCCCCACCCAGAAGCAAAAAAACAGTTCAGACTAGCACTCTTATCTCCCAGTTTTACTGGTGTTCTATATTAATCTATACAAGACCAGTTTGGACCAGCACTCTTATCTCCCAGTTTTACTGGTGTTCTATATTAAGCTATACAAGACCAGTTTGGACCAGTACTCTTATTTCCCAGTTTTACTGGTGTTCTATATTAAGCTATACAAGACCAGTTTGGACCAGGAGTCTTATTTCCCAGTTTTACTGGTGTTCTATATTAAGCTATACAAGACCAGTTTGGACCAGTACTCTTATTTCCCAGTTTTACTGGTGTTCTATATTAAACTATACAAGACCAGTTTGGAACAGTACTCTTATTTCCCAGTTATCCTGGTGTTCTATATTAAACTATACAAGACCAGTTTGGACCAGGAGTCTCATTTCCCAGTTTTACTGGTGTTCTATATTAAGCTATACAAGACCAGTTTGGACCAGTACTCTTATTTCCCAGTTTTACTGGTGTTCTATATTAAGCTATACAAGACCAGTTTGGACCAGTACTCTTATTTCCCAGTTTTACTGGTGTTCTATATTAAACTATACAAGACCAGTTTGGACCAGTACTCTTATTTCCCAGTTTTACTGGTGTTCTATATTAAGCTATACAAGACCAGTTTGGACCAGGACTCTTATTTCCCAGTTTTACTGGTGTTCTATATTAAGCTATACAAGACCAGTTTGGACCAGTACTCTTATTTCCCAGTTTTACTGGTGTTCTATATTAAACTATACAAGACCAGTTTGGACCAGTACTCTTATTTCCCAGTTTTACTGGTGTTCTATATTAAGCTATACAAGACCAGTATGGAGTGGTACTCTTATTTCCCAGTTTTACTGGTGTTCTATATTAATCTATACAAGACCAGTTTGGAACAGTACTCTTATTTCCCAGTTTTTACTGTTTTGTCCTCTTGGACACCCTTTCTGAAGCTCTTACATCTTTCCTGAAGTGGGGAGGCCCAGCGTTCTGAACAATATTCCAGCTGAGTTCTAACCAGTGATTTATAAAGTTCCAGCATGATCTCTTTGCTTTTAACTCGGTTCCTCAGTCTATAAACACGAGGACGACATTTTCTTTCTTAATCACCTCAACAAGTTGCCCTTTAATCTTTCAGAATGTGTGTAGAGAGACGCCCAGGTCTCTCTGCTCACCTACACCTGTCCAAATCATTACTGTCCAATATCTTTCTGTATTCATCCTGACAAAGTGCGTCACTTCACATGACACTGCGTTGAACTGCATCTGCCATGTGTCTGTCCACCTCACCCTGATCCTGCCCCTCTCATGCCCAATCTCTCCTTATCACGACCCACTGCTTTGCCAAGTTTCATTCCATCAGAAAACATCATCACTGAGGGACACTTAGTGATTGCCAGCTTCAATGTGTGAGAGCAGATTCTGCTCTGCAATTCTACGTAACTCCAGGCTGACATGCTCCAGTTAACACATGGGGATGTGGAGCAGTTGCAGCTGAAGTGGGAACAACAGTGAAGCTAAAAACGTTTTGATACAAGTGATGATTCTCAGACAGTGCAGCACTCACTCAGCAAAGACCCCACAACGGTGCAGTACTCCCTCAGTACTCACCCTCTGACAGTGCAGCACTCCCTCAATATTGACCCTACAATGGTGCAGCACTCCCTCAGTACTGACCCCCAAACGGTGCAGCACTCCCTCAGTACTCACCCTCCAACAGTGCAACACTCCCTCAGTACTGACCCTCTGTCAGAGCAGCACTCCCTCAGTATACTGACCCTCTGTCAGGGCAGCACTCCCTCAGTACTGATCCTCTGACAGTGCAGCACTCCCTCAGTATTGACCCTCCGACAGTGCAGCACTCCCTCAGTACTGACTCTCTGACAGTGTGGCACTCTCTCAGTACTGACCCTCCGACAGTGCAGCACTCTCTCAGTAGTGACGCTCTGACAGTGCAGCACTCCCTCAGCGCTGAAACTCCAACAGTACAGCACTCCCTCAGTACTGACCCTCTGACAGTGCAGCACTCCCTCAGTACTGACCCTCTGACAGTGTGGCACTCTCTCAGTACTGACCCTCCGACAGTGCAGCACTCTCTCAGTTTTGACCCTCTGACAGTGCAGCACTCTCTCAGTACTGCACCAGATCACATCCTGGACTTTGTTCTGACATCTCCTGGAGCAGGAATTGAACCCATGACTGCCTGGCTCTGAGATGAGTACATGACCCCCTTGAGCTGAGAGACTGATTGTGAAAGGAACTGGGACTTACCAAGAATCTGGAGTTGGACTGGTTCTGTAAAAGTGTGATCTATGTAGCCCTCCGCATCCACGTAAAAGTAATACACATCACTGTCTTCAGCTCTGAGACTGTCAATCCTCAACGAACAATTCTTCCTTTCCAAATCGCCGATTATTTTAGCACGTCCCACGAATGTGGCCATCGCATAATTGGGATCTTTGGTGTATGCGATGGTATATTTCCATCTATACCAATATTTAAACCAAGCTCCGTGCAGTGCTGTGTAAGAGTGGGAAGGAAAGTCAAAGCTACACAGAATAACCACACAAGAGCTGCTGATGGCCCTCCGAGGCAGCGCCTTCATAGACCATCCCTCTGACGTCACTCCTGAAAG
The DNA here is from genome assembly GCF_017639515.1 of Carcharodon carcharias. NCBI lineage: Eukaryota > Metazoa > Chordata > Chondrichthyes > Lamniformes > Lamnidae > Carcharodon > Carcharodon carcharias. Next base: position 164,938 of record NW_024470682.1, read on the forward strand.
GCAACAAGGGAGGGGACAGGACATCAAAAAGCAGAATATTACTTCAATGGAGAGAGTCTCCAT